>NW_027366959.1:0-63720 GCF_046119375.1 Phyllobates terribilis
AAATGTTTGAAGCTACTGACTGAATGAAAGGAGCTGGCATCTCACTCTCTTTGAATCTTCTTTATCATGCTAAGAGGAGCAGGAAAAAGCAAAAAATTTCAGAATTGCACCTTGCAATGCGGAGAAATTACTGTTTGTGCATTTACAATATTCATTAATTTTTGCCATTGAAAAATGTCCAGAAATGATTGAAGCTGCTGACTGAATGAAAGGAGCTGGCATCTCACTCTCTTTGAATCTTCTTTATTATGCTAAGAGGAGCAGGAAAAAGCAAAAAATTTCAGAATTGCACCTTGCAATGCGGAGAAATTACTGTTTGTGCATTTACAATATTCATTGATTTTTGCCATTGAAAAACATCATGTTATTCATATACCAGAAATGATTGAAGCTACTGACTGAATGCAAGGAGCTGGCATCTCACTCTCTTTGAATCTTCTTTATCATGCTAAGAGGAGCAGGAAAAAGCAAAAAATTTCAGAATTGCACCTTGCAATGCGGAGAAATTACTGTTTGTGCATTTACAATATTCATTGATTTTTGCCATTGAAAAACGTCCAGAAATGATTGAAGCTACTGACTGAATGAAAGGAGCTGGCATCTCACTCTCTTTGAATCTTCTTTATCATGCTAAGAGGAGCAGGAAAAAGCAAAAAATTTCAGAATTGCACCTTGCAATGCGGAGAAATTACTGTTTGTGCATTTACAATATTCATTGATTTTTGCCATTGAAAAACGTCCAGAAATGATTGAAGCTACTGACTGAATGAAAGGAGCTGGCATCTCACTCTCTTTGAATCTTCTTTATCATGCTAAGAGGAGCAGGAAAAAGCAAAAAATTTCAGAATTGCACCTTGCAATGCGGAGAAATTACTGTTTGTGCATTTACAATATTCATTGATTTTTGCCATTGAAAAACATCATGTTATTCATATACCAGAAATGATTGAAGCTACTGACTGAATGAAAGGAGCTGGCATCTCGCTCTCTTTGAATCTTCTTTATCATGCTAAGAGGAGCAGGAAAAAGCAAAAAATTTCAGAATTGCACCTTGCAATGCGGAGAAATTACTGTTTGTGCATTTACAATATTCATTGATTTTTGCCATTGAAAAACGTCCAGAAATGATTGAAGCTACTGACTGAATGAAAGGAGCTGGCATCTCACTCTCTTTGAATCTTCTTTATCATGCTAAGAGGAGCAGGAAAAAGCAAAAAATTTCAGAATTGCACCTTGCAATGTGGAGAAATTACTGTTTGTGCATTTACAATATTCATTGATTTTTGCCATTGAAAAACATCATGTTATTCATATACCAGAAATGATTGAAGCTACTGACTGAATGAAAGGAGCTGGCATCTCACTCTCTTTGAATCTTCTTTATCATGCTAAGAGGAGCAGGAAAAAGCAAAAAATTTCAGAATTGCACCTTGCAATGCGGAGAAATTACTGTTTGTGCATTTACAATATTCATTGATTTTTGCCATTGAAAAACGTCCAGAAATGATTGAAGCTACTGACTGAATGAAAGGAGCTGGCATCTCACTCTCTTTGAATCTTCTTTATCATGCTAAGAGGAGCAGGAAAAAGCAAAAAATTTCAGAATTGCACCTTGCAATGCGGAGAAATTACTGTTTGTGCTTTTACAATATTCATTGATTTTTGCCATTGAAAAACATCATGTTATTCATATACCAGAAATGTTTGAAGCTACTGACTGAATGAAAGGAGCTGGCATCTCACTCTCTTTGAATCTTCTTTATCATGCTAAGAGGAGCAGGAAAAAGCAAAAAATTTCAGAATTGCACCTTGCAATGCGGAGAAATTACTGTTTGTGCATTTACAATATTCATTGATTTTTGCCATTGAAAAACGTCCAGAAATGATTGAAGCTACTGACTGAATGAATGGAGCTGGCATCTCACTCTCTTTGAATCTTCTTTATCATGCTAAGAGGAGCAGGAAAAAGCAAAAAATTTCAGAATTGCACCTTGCAATGCGGAGAAATTACTGTTTGTGCATTTACAATATTCATTGATTTTTGCCATTGAAAAACGTCCAGAAATGATTGAAGCTACTGACTGAATGAAAGGAGCTGGCATCTCACTCTCTTTGAATCTTCTTTATCATGCTAAGAGGAGCAGGAAAAAGCAAAAAATTTCAGAATTGCAACTTGCAATGCGGAGAAATTACTGTTTGTGCATTTACAATATTCATTGATTTTTGCCATTGAAAAACATCATGTTATTCATATACCAGAAATGATTGAAGCTACTGACTGAATGAAAGGAGCTGGCATCTCACTCTCTTTGAATCTTCTTTATCATGCTAAGAGGAGCAGGAAAAAGCAAAAAATTTCAGAATTGCACCTTGCAATGCGGAGAAATTACTGTTTGTGCATTTACAATATTCATTGATTTTTGCCATTGAAAAACGTCCAGAAATGATTGAAGCTACTGACTGAATGAAAGGAGCTGGCATCTCACTCTCTTTGAATCTTCTTTATCATGCTAAGAGGACCAGGAAAAAGCAAAAAATTTCAGAATTGCACCTTGCAATGCGGAGAAATTACTGTTTGTGCTTTTACAATATTCATTGATTTTTGCCATTGAAAAACATCATGTTATTCATATACCAGAAATGTTTGAAGCTACTGACTGAATGAAAGGAGCTGGCATCTCACTCTCTTTGAATCTTCTTTATCATGCTAAGAGGAGCAGGAAAAAGCAAAAAATTTCAGAATTGCACCTTGCAATGCGGAGAAATTACTGTTTGTGCATTTACAATATTCATTGATTTTTGCCATTGAAAAACGTCCAGAAATGATTGAAGCTACTGACTGAATGAAAGGAGCTGGCATCTCACTCTCTTTGAATCTTCTTTATCATGCTAAGAGGAGCAGGAAAAAGCAAAAAATTTCAGAATTGCACCTTGCAATGCGGAGAAATTACTGTTTGTGCATTTACAATATTCATTGATTTTTGCCATTGAAAAACGTCCAGAAATGATTGAAGCTACTGACTGAATGAAAGGAGCTGGCATCTCACTCTCTTTGAATCTTCTTTATCATGCTAAGAGGAGCAGGAAAAAGCAAAAAATTTCAGAATTGCAACTTGCAATGCGGAGAAATTACTGTTTGTGCATTTACAATATTCATTGATTTTTGCCATTGAAAAACATCATGTTATTCATATACCAGAAATGATTGAAGCTACTGACTGAATGAAAGGAGCTGGCATCTCACTCTCTTTGAATCTTCTTTATCATGCTAAGAGGAGCAGGAAAAAACAAAAAATTTCAGAATTGCACCTTGCAATGCGGAGAAATTACTGTTTGTGCATTTACAATATTCATTGATTTTTGCCATTGAAAAACGTCCAGAAATGATTGAAGCTACTGACTGAATGAAAGGAGCTGGCATCTCACTCTCTTTGAATCTTCTTTATCATGCTAAGAGGAGCAGGAAAAAGCAAAAAATTTCAGAATTGCACCTTGCAATGCGGAGAAATTACTGTTTGTGCTTTTACAATATTCATTGATTTTTGCCATTGAAAAACATCATGTTATTCATATACCAGAAATGTTTGAAGCTACTGACTGAATGAAAGGAGCTGGCATCTCACTCTCTTTGAATCTTCTTTATCATGCTAAGAGGAGCAGGAAAAAGCAAAAAATTTCAGAATTGCACCTTGCAATGCGGAGAAATTACTGTTTGTGCATTTACAATATTCATTGATTTTTGCCATTGAAAAACGTCCAGAAATGATTGAAGCTACTGACTGAATGAAAGGAGCTGGCATCTCACTCTCTTTGAATCTTCTTTATCATGCTAAGAGGAGCAGGAAAAAGCAAAAAATTTCAGAATTGCACCTTGCAATGCGGAGAAATTACTGTTTGTGCATTTACAATATTCATTGATTTTTGCCATTGAAAAACGTCCAGAAATGATTGAAGCTACTGACTGAATGAAAGGAGCTGGCATCTCACTCTCTTTGAATCTTCTTTATCATGCTAAGAGGAGCAGGAAAAAGCAAAAAATTTCAGAATTGCACCTTGCAATGCGGAGAAATTACTGTTTGTGCATTTACAATATTCATTGATTTTTGCCATTGAAAAACATCATGTTATTCATATACCAGAAATGATTGAAGCTACTGACTGAATGAAAGGAGCTGGCATCTTACTCTCTTTGAATCTTCTTTGTCATGCTAAGAGGAGCAGGAAAAAGCAAAAAATTTCAGAATTGCACCTTGCAATGCGGAGAAATTACTGTTTGTGCATTTACAATATTCATTGATTTTTGCCATTGAAAAACGTCCAGAAATGATTGAAGCTACTGACTGAATGAAAGGAGCTGGCATCTCACTCTCTTTGAATCTTCTTTATCATGCTAAGAGGAGCAGGAAAAAGCAAAAAATTTCAGAATTGCACCTTGCAATGCGGAGAAATTACTGTTTGTGCATTTACAATATTCATTGATTTTTGCCATTGAAAAACGTCCAGAAATGATTGAAGCTACTGACTGAATGAAAGGAGCTGGCATCTCACTCTCTTTGAATCTTCTTTATCATGCTAAGAGGAGCAGGAAAAAGCAAAAAATTTCAGAATTGCACCTTGCAATGCGGAGAAATTACTGTTTGTGCATTTACAATATTCATTGATTTTTGCCATTGAAAAACATCATGTTATTCATATACCAGAAATGTTTGAAGCTACTGACTGAATGAAAGGAGCTGGCATCTCACTCTCTTTGAATCTTCTTTATCATGCTAAGAGGAGCAGGAAAAAGCAAAAAATTTCAGAATTGCACCTTGCAATGCGGAGAAATTACTGTTTGTGCATTTACAATATTCATTGATTTTTGCCATTGAAAAACGTCCAGAAATGATTGAAGCTACTGACTGAATGAAAGGAGCTGGCATCTCACTCTCTTTGAATCTTCTTTATCATGCTAAGAGGAGCAGGAAAAAGCAAAAAATTTCAGAATTGCACCTTGCAATGCGGAGAAATTACTGTTTGTGCATTTACAATATTCATTGATTTTTGCCATTGAAAAACGTCCAGAAATGATTGAAGCTACTGACTGAATGAAAGGAGCTGGCATCTCACTCTCTTTGAATCTTCTTTATCATGCTAAGAGGAGCAGGAAAAAGCAAAAAATTTCAGAATTGCACCTTGCAATGCGGAGAAATTACTCTTTGTGCATTTACAATATTCATTGATTTTTGCCATTGAAAAACATCATGTTATTCATATACCAGAAATGTTTGAAGCTACTGACTGAATGAAAGGAGCTGGCATCTCACTCTCTTTGAATCTTCTTTATCATGCTAAGAGGAGCAGGAAAAAGCAAAAAATTTCAGAATTGCACCTTGCAATGCGGAGAAATTACTGTTTGTGCATTTACAATATTCATTGATTTTTGCCATTGAAAAACATCATGTTATTCATATACCAGAAATGTTTGAAGCTACTGACTGAATGAAAGGAGCTGGCATCTCACTCTCTTTGAATCTTCTTTATCATGCTAAGAGGAGCAGGAAAAAGCAAAAAATTTCAGAATTGCACCTTGCAATGTGGAGAAATTACTGTTTGTGCATTTACAATATTCATTGATTTTTACCATTGAAAAACGTCCAGAAATGATTGAAGCTACTGACTGAATGAAAGTAGCTGGCATCTCACTCTCTTTGAATCTTCTTTATCATGCTAAGAGGAGCAGGAAAAAGCAAAAAATTTCAGACTTGCACCTTGGAATGCGGAGAAATTACTGTTTGTGCATTTACAATATTCATTGATTTTTGCCATTGAAAAACATCATGTTATTCATATACCAGAAATGTTTGAAGCTACTGACTGAATGAAAGGAGCTGGCATCTCACTCTCTTTGAATCTTCTTTATCATGCTAAGAGGAGCAGGAAAAAGCAAAAAATTTCAGAATTGCACCTTGCAATGCGGAGAAATTACTGTTTGTGCATTTACAATATTCATTGATTTTTGCCATTGAAAAACGTCCAGAAATGATTGAAGCTACTGACTGAATGAAAGGAGCTGGCATCTCACTCTCTTTGAATCTTCTTTATCATGCTAAGAGGAGCAGGAAAAAGCAAAAAATTTCAGAATTGCACCTTGCAATGCGGAGAAATTACTGTTTGTGCATTTACAATATTCATTGATTTTTGCCATTGAAAAACGTCCAGAAATGATTGAAGCTACTGACTGAATGAAAGGAGCTGGCATCTCACTCTCTTTGAATCTTCTTTATCATGCTAAGAGGAGCAGGAAAAATCAAAAAATTTCAGAATTGCACCTTGCAATGCGGAGAAATTACTGTTTGTGCATTTACAATATTCAATGATTTTTGCCATTGAAAAACATGTTATTCATATACCAGAAATGTTTGAAGCTACTGACTGAATGAAAGGAGCTGGCACCTCACTCTCTTTGAATCTTCTTTATCATGCTAAGAGGAGCGGGAAAAAGCAAAAAATTTCAGAATTGCACCTTGCAATGCGGAGAAATTACTGTTTGTGCATTTACAATATTCATTGATTTTTGCCATTGAAAAACATCCAGAAATGATTGAAGGTACTGACTGAATGAAAGGAGTTGGCATCTCACTCTCTTTGAATCTTCTTTATCATGCTAAGAGGAGCAGGAAAAAGCAAAAAATTTCAGAATTGCACCTTGCAATGCGGAGAAATTACTGTTTGTGCATTTACAATATTCATTGATTTTTGCCATTGAAAAACGTCCAGAAATGATTGAAGCTACTGACTGAATGAAAGGAGCTGGCATCTCACTCTCTTTGAATCTTCTTTATCATGCTAAGAGGAGCAGGAAAAAGCAAAAAATTTCAGAATTGCACCTTGCAATGCGGAGAAATTACAGTTTGTGCATTTACAATATTCATTGATTTTTGCCATTGAAAAACATCCAGAAATGATTGAAGCTACTGACTGAATGAAAGGAGCTGGCATCTCACTCTCTTTGAATCTTCTTTATCATGCTAAGAGGAGCAGGAAAAAGCAAAAAATTTCAGAATTGCACCTTGCAATGCGGAGAAATTACTGTTTGTGCATTTACAATATTCATTGATTTTTGCCATTGAAAAACGTCCAGAAATGATTGAAGCTACTGACTGAATGAAAGGAGCTGGCATCTCACTCTCTTTGAATCTTCTTTATCATGCTAAGAGGAGAAGGAAAAAGCAAAAAATTTCAGAATTGCACCTTGCAATGCGGAGAAATTACTGTTTGTGCATTTACAATATTCATTGATTTTTGCCATTGAAAAACATCATGTTATTCATATACCAGAAATGATAGAAGCTACTGACTGAATGAAAGGAGCTGGCATCTTACTCTCTTTGAATCTTCTTTGTCATGCTAAGAGGAGCAGGAAAAAGCAAAAAATTTCAGAATTGCACCTTGCAATGCGGAGAAATTGCTGTTTGTGCATTTACAATATTCATTGATTTTTGCCATTGAAAAACGTCCAGAAATGATTGAAGCTACTGACTGAATGAAAGGAGCTGGCATCTCACTCTCTTTGAATCTTCTTTATCATGCTAAGAGGAGCAGGAAAAAGCAAAAAATTTCAGAATTGCACCTTGCAATGCGGAGAAATTACTGTTTGTGCATTTACAATATTCATTGATTTTTGCCATTGAAAAACATCATGTTATTCATATACCAGAAATGTTTGAAGCTACTGACTGAATGAAAGGAGCTGGCATCTCACTCTCTTTGAATCTTCTTTATCATGCTTAGAGGAGCAGGAAAAAGCAAAAAATTTCAGAATTGCACCTTGCAATGTGGAGAAATTACTGTTTGTGCATTTACAATATTCATTGATTTTTACCATTGAAAAACGTCCAGAAATGATTGAAGCTACTGACTGAATGAAAGTAGCTGGCATCTCACTCTCTTTGAATCTTCTTTATCATGCTAAGAGGAGCAGGAAAAAGCAAAAAATTTCAGGATTGCACCTTGCAATCCAGAGAAATTACTGTTTGTGCATTTACAATATTCATTGATTTTTGCCATTGAAAAACATCATGTTATTCATATACCAGAAATATTTGAAGCTACTGACTGAATGAAAGGAGCTGGCATCTCACTCTCTTTGAATCTTCTTTATCATGCTAAGAGGAGCAGGAAAAAGCAAAAAATTTCAGAATTGCACCTTGCAATGTGGAGAAATTACTGTTTGTGCATTTACAATATTCATTGATTTTTACCATTGAAAAACGTCCAGAAATGATTGAAGCTACTGACTGAATGAAAGTAGCTGGCATCTCACTCTCTTTGAATCTTCTTTATCATGCTAAGAGGAGCAGGAAAAAGCAAAAAATTTCATACTTGCACCTTGCAATGTGGAGAAATTACTGTTTGTGCATTTACAATATTCATTGATTTTTGCCATTGAAAAACATCATGTTATTCATATACCAGAAATGTTTGAAGCTACTGACTGAATGAAAGGAGCTGGCATCTCACTCTCTTTGAATCTTCTTTATCATGCTAAGAGGAGCAGGAAAAAGCAAAAAATTTCAGAATTGCACCTTGCAATGCGGAGAAATTACTGTTTGTGCATTTACAATATTCATTGATTTTTGCCATTGAAAAACGTCCAGAAATGATTGAAGCTACTGACTGAATGAAAGGAGCTGGCATCTCACTCTCTTTGAATCTTCTTTATCATGCTAAGAGGAGCAGGAAAAAGCAAAAAATTTCAGAATTGCACCTTGCAATGCGGAGAAATTACTGTTTGTGCATTTACAATATTCATTGATTTTTGCCATTGAAAAACGTCCAGAAATGATTGAAGCTACTGACTGAATGAAAGGAGCTGGCATCTCACTCTCTTTGAATCTTCTTTATCATGCTAAGAGGAGCAGGAAAAAGCAAAAAATTTCAGAATTGCACCTTGCAATGCGGAGAAATTACTGTTTGTGCATTTACAATATTCATTGATTTTTGCCATTGAAAAACATCATGTTATTCATATACCAGAAATGATTGAAGCTACTGACTGAATGAAAGGAGCTGGCATCTTACTCTCTTTGAATCTTCTTTGTCATGCTAAGAGGAGCAGGAAAAAGCAAAAAATTTCAGAATTGCACCTTGCAATGCGGAGAAATTACTGTTTGTGCATTTACAATATTCATTGATTTTTGCCATTGAAAAACGTCCAGAAATGATTGAAGCTACTGACTGAATGAAAGGAGCTGGCATCTCAATCTCTTTGAATCTTCTTTATCATGCTAAGAGGAGCAGGAAAAAGCAAAAAATTTCAGAATTGCACCTTGCAATGCGGAGAAATTACTGTTTGTGCATTTACAATATTCATTGATTTTTGCCATTGAAAAACGTCCAGAAATGATTGAAGCTACTGACTGAATGAAAGGAGCTGGCATCTCACTCTCTTTGAATCTTCTTTATCATGCTAAGAGGAGCAGGAAAAAGCAAAAAATTTCAGAATTGCACCTTGCAATGCGGAGAAATTACTGTTTGTGCATTTACAATATTCATTGATTTTTGCCATTGAAAAACATCATGTTATTCATATACCAGAAATGTTTGAAGCTACTGACTGAATGAAAGGAGCTGGCATCTCACTCTCTTTGAATCTTCTTTATCATGCTAAGAGGAGCAGGAAAAAGCAAAAAATTTCAGAATTGCACCTTGCAATGCGGAGAAATTACTGTTTGTGCATTTACAATATTCATTGATTTTTGCCATTGAAAAACGTCCAGAAATGATTGAAGCTACTGACTGAATGAAAGGAGCTGGCATCTCACTCTCTTTGAATCTTCTTTATCATGCTAAGAGGAGCAGGAAAAAGCAAAAAATTTCAGAATTGCACCTTGCAATGCGGAGAAATTACTGTTTGTGCATTTACAATATTCATTGATTTTTGCCATTGAAAAACGTCCAGAAATGATTGAAGCTACTGACTGAATGAAAGGAGCTGGCATCTCACTCTCTTTGAATCTTCTTTATCATGCTAAGAGGAGCAGGAAAAAGCAAAAAATTTCAGAATTGCACCTTGCAATGCGGAGAAATTACTCTTTGTGCATTTACAATATTCATTGATTTTTGCCATTGAAAAACATCATGTTATTCATATACCAGAAATGTTTGAAGCTACTGACTGAATGAAAGGAGCTGGCATCTCACTCTCTTTGAATCTTCTTTATCATGCTAAGCGGAGCAGGAAAAAGCAAAAAATTTCAGAATTGCACCTTGCAATGCGGAGAAATTACTGTTTGTGCATTTACAATATTCATTGATTTTTGCCATTGAAAAACATCATGTTATTCATATACCAGAAATGTTTGAAGCTACTGACTGAATGAAAGGAGCTGGCATCTCACTCTCTTTGAATCTTCTTTATCATGCTAAGAGGAGCAGGAAAAAGCAAAAAATTTCAGAATTGCACCTTGCAATGTGGAGAAATTACTGTTTGTGCATTTACAATATTCATTGATTTTTACCATTGAAAAACGTCCAGAAATGATTGAAGCTACTGACTGAATGAAAGTAGCTGGCATCTCACTCTCTTTGAATCTTCTTTATCATGCTAAGAGGAGCAGGAAAAAGCAAAAAATTTCAGACTTGCACCTTGGAATGCGGAGAAATTACTGTTTGTGCATTTACAATATTCATTGATTTTTGCCATTGAAAAACATCATGTTATTCATATACCAGAAATGTTTGAAGCTACTGACTGAATGAAAGGAGCTGGCATCTCACTCTCTTTGAATCTTCTTTATCATGCTAAGAGGAGCAGGAAAAAGCAAAAAATTTCAGAATTGCACCTTGCAATGCGGAGAAATTACTGTTTGTGCATTTACAATATTCATTGATTTTTGCCATTGAAAAACGTCCAGAAATGATTGAAGCTACTGACTGAATGAAAGGAGCTGGCATCTCACTCTCTTTGAATCTTCTTTATCATGCTAAGAGGAGCAGGAAAAATCAAAAAATTTCAGAATTGCACCTTGCAATGCGGAGAAATTACTGTTTGTGCATTTACAATATTCAATGATTTTTGCCATTGAAAAACATGTTATTCATATACCAGAAATGTTTGAAGCTACTGACTGAATGAAAGGAGCTGGCACCTCACTCTCTTTGAATCTTCTTTATCATGCTAAGAGGAGCGGGAAAAAGCAAAAAATTTCAGAATTGCACCTTGCAATGCGGAGAAATTACTGTTTGTGCATTTACAATATTCATTGATTTTTGCCATTGAAAAACATCCAGAAATGATTGAAGGTACTGACTGAATGAAAGGAGTTGGCATCTCACTCTCTTTGAATCTTCTTTATCATGCTAAGAGGAGCAGGAAAAAGCAAAAAATTTCAGAATTGCACCTTGCAATGCGGAGAAATTACTGTTTGTGCATTTACAATATTCATTGATTTTTGCCATTGAAAAACGTCCAGAAATGATTGAAGCTACTGACTGAATGAAAGGAGCTGGCATCTCACTCTCTTTGAATCTTCTTTATCATGCTAAGAGGAGCAGGAAAAAGCAAAAAATTTCAGAATTGCACCTTGCAATGCGGAGAAATTACAGTTTGTGCATTTACAATATTCATTGATTTTTGCCATTGAAAAACATCCAGAAATGATTGAAGCTACTGACTGAATGAAAGGAGCTGGCATCTCACTCTCTTTGAATCTTCTTTATCATGCTAAGAGGAGCAGGAAAAAGCAAAAAATTTCAGAATTGCACCTTGCAATGCGGAGAAATTACTGTTTGTGCATTTACAATATTCATTGATTTTTGCCATTGAAAAACGTCCAGAAATGATTGAAGCTACTGACTGAATGAAAGGAGCTGGCATCTCACTCTCTTTGAATCTTCTTTATCATGCTAAGAGGAGAAGGAAAAAGCAAAAAATTTCAGAATTGCACCTTGCAATGCGGAGAAATTACTGTTTGTGCATTTACAATATTCATTGATTTTTGCCATTGAAAAACATCATGTTATTCATATACCAGAAATGATAGAAGCTACTGACTGAATGAAAGGAGCTGGCATCTTACTCTCTTTGAATCTTCTTTGTCATGCTAAGAGGAGCAGGAAAAAGCAAAAAATTTCAGAATTGCACCTTGCAATGCGGAGAAATTGCTGTTTGTGCATTTACAATATTCATTGATTTTTGCCATTGAAAAACGTCCAGAAATGATTGAAGCTACTGACTGAATGAAAGGAGCTGGCATCTCACTCTCTTTGAATCTTCTTTATCATGCTAAGAGGAGCAGGAAAAAGCAAAAAATTTCAGAATTGCACCTTGCAATGCGGAGAAATTACTGTTTGTGCATTTACAATATTCATTGATTTTTGCCATTGAAAAACATCATGTTATTCATATACCAGAAATGTTTGAAGCTACTGACTGAATGAAAGGAGCTGGCATCTCACTCTCTTTGAATCTTCTTTATCATGCTTAGAGGAGCAGGAAAAAGCAAAAAATTTCAGAATTGCACCTTGCAATGTGGAGAAATTACTGTTTGTGCATTTACAATATTCATTGATTTTTACCATTGAAAAACGTCCAGAAATGATTGAAGCTACTGACTGAATGAAAGTAGCTGGCATCTCACTCTCTTTGAATCTTCTTTATCATGCTAAGAGGAGCAGGAAAAAGCAAAAAATTTCAGGATTGCACCTTGCAATCCAGAGAAATTACTGTTTGTGCATTTACAATATTCATTGATTTTTGCCATTGAAAAACATCATGTTATTCATATACCAGAAATATTTGAAGCTACTGACTGAATGAAAGGAGCTGGCATCTCACTCTCTTTGAATCTTCTTTATCATGCTAAGAGGAGCAGGAAAAAGCAAAAAATTTCAGAATTGCACCTTGCAATGTGGAGAAATTACTGTTTGTGCATTTACAATATTCATTGATTTTTACCATTGAAAAACGTCCAGAAATGATTGAAGCTACTGACTGAATGAAAGTAGCTGGCATCTCACTCTCTTTGAATCTTCTTTATCATGCTAAGAGGAGCAGGAAAAAGCAAAAAATTTCATACTTGCACCTTGCAATGTGGAGAAATTACTGTTTGTGCATTTACAATATTCATTGATTTTTGCCATTGAAAAACATCATGTTATTCATATACCAGAAATGTTTGAAGCTACTGACTGAATGAAAGGAGCTGGCATCTCACTCTCTTTGAATCTTCTTTATCATGCTAAGAGGAGCAGGAAAAAGCAAAAAATTTCAGAATTGCACCTTGCAATGCGGAGAAATTACTGTTTGTGCATTTACAATATTCATTGATTTTTGCCATTGAAAAACGTCCAGAAATGATTGAAGCTACTGACTGAATGAAAGGAGCTGGCATCTCACTCTCTTTGAATCTTGTTTATCATGCTAAGAGGAGCAGGAAAAAGCAAAAAATTTCAGAATTGCACCTTGCAATGCGGAGAAATTACTGTTTGTGCATTTACAATATTCATTGATTTTTGCCATTGAAAAACGTCCAGAAATGATTGAAGCTACTGACTGAATGAAAGGAGCTGGCATCTCACTCTCTTTGAATCTTCTTTATCATGCTAAGAGGAGCAGGAAAAAGCAAAAAATTTCAGAATTGCACCTTGCAATGCGGAGAAATTACTGTTTGTGCATTTACAATATTCATTGATTTTTGCCATTGAAAAACATCATGTTATTCATATACCAGAAATGATTGAAGCTACTGACTGAATGAAAGGAGCTGGCATCTCACTCTCTTTGAATCTTCTTTATCATGCTAAGAGGAGCAGGAAAAAGCAAAAAATTTCAGAATTGCACCTTGCAATGCGGAGAAATTACTGTTTGTGCATTTACAATATTCATTGATTTTTGCCATTGAAAAACGTCCAGAAATGTTTGAAGCTACTGACTGAATGAAAGGAGCTGGCATCTCACTCTCTTTGAATCTTCTTTATCATGCTAGGATTAGCAGGAAAAAGCAAAAAATTTCAGAATTGCACCTTGCAATGTGGAGATATTACTGTTTGTGCATTTACAATATTCATTGATTTTTGCCATTGAAAAACGTCCAGAAATGTTTGAAGCTACTGACTGAATGAAAGGAGCTGGCATCTCACTCTCTTTGAATCTTCTTTATCATGCTAGGAGTAGCAGGAAAAAGCAAAAAATTTCAGAATTGCACCTTGCAATGTGGAGATATTACTGTTTGTGCATTTACAATATTCATTGATTTTTGCCATTGAAAAACGTCCAGAAATGTTTGAAGCTACTGACTGAATGAAAGGAGCTGGCATCTCACTCTCTTTGAATCTTCTTTATCATGCTAGGATTAGCAGGAAAAAGCAAAAAATTTCAGAATTGCACCTTGCAATGTGGAGATATTACTGTTTGTGCATTTACAATATTCATTGATTTTTGCCATTGAAAAACATCATGTTATTCATATACCAGAAATGTTTGAAGCTACTGACTGAATGAAAGGAGCTGACATCTCACTCTCTTTGAATCTTCTTTATCATGCTAGGATTAGCAGGAAAAACAAAAAATTTCAGAATTGCACCTTGCAATGTGGAGATATTACTGTTTGTGCATTTACAATATTCATTGATTTTTGCCATTGAAAAATGTCCAGAAATGTTTGAAGCTACTGACTGAATGAAAGGAGCTGGCATCTCACTCTATTTGAATCTTCTTTATCATCCTAGGATTAGCAGGAAAAAGCAAAAAATTTCAGCATTGCACCTTGCAATGTGGAGATATTACTGTTTGTGCATTTACAATATTCATTGATTTTTGCCATTGAAAAACATCCAGAAATGTTTATACCAGAAATGTTTGAAGCTACTGACTGAATGAAAGGAGCTGGCATCTCACTCTCTTTGAATCTTCTTTATCATGCTAAGAGGAGCAGGAAAAAGCAAAAAATTTCAGAATTGCACTTTGCAATGCGGAGAAATTACTGTTTGTGCATTTACAATATTCATTGATTTTTGCCATTGAAAAACGTCCAGAAATGATTGAAGCTACTGACTGAATGAAAGGAGCTGGCATCTCACTCTCTTTGAATCTTCTTTATCATGCTAAGAGGAGCAGGAAAAAGCAAAAAATTTCAGAATTGCACCTTGCAATGCGGAGAAATTACTGTTTGTGCATTTACAATATTCATTGATTTTTGCCATTGAAAAACGTCCAGAAATGATTGAAGCTACTGACTGAATGAAAGGAGCTGGCATCTCACTCTCTTTGAATCTTCTCTATCATGCTAAGAGGAGCAGGAAAAATCAAAAAATTTCAGAATTGCACCTTGCAATGCGGAGAAATTAATGTTTGTGCATTTACAATATTCAATGATTTTTGCCATTGAAAAACATGTTATTCATATACCAGAAATGTTTGAAGCTACTGACTGAATGAAAGGAGCTGGCACCTCACTCTCTTTGAATCTTCTTTATCATGCTAAGAGGAGCGGGAAAAAGCAAAAAATTTCAGAATTGCACCTTGCAATGCGGAGAAATTACTGTTTGTGCATTTACAATATTCATTGATTTTTGCCATTGAAAAACATCCAGAAATGATTGAAGGTACTGACTGAATGAAAGGAGCTGGCATCTCACTCTCTTTGAATCTTCTTTATCATGCTAAGAGGAGCAGGAAAAAGCAAAAAATTTCAGAATTGCACCTTGCAATGCGGAGAAATTACTGTTTGTGCATTTACAATATTCATTGATTTTTGCCATTGAAAAACGTCCAGAAATGATTGAAGCTACTGACTGAATGAAAGGAGCTGGCATCTCACTCTCTTTGAATCTTCTTTATCATGCTAAGAGGAGCAGGAAAAAGCTAAAAATTTCAGAATTGCACCTTGCAATGCGGAGAAATTACTGTTTGTGCATTTACAATATTCATTGATTTTTGCCATTGAAAAACGTCCAGAAATGATTGAAGCTACTGACTGAATGAAAGGAGCTGGCATCTCACTCTCTTTGAATCTTCTTTATCATGCTAAGAGGAGCAGGAAAAAGCAAAAAATTTCAGAATTGCACCTTGCAATGCGGAGAAATTACTGTTTGTGCATTTACAATATTCATTGATTTTTGCCATTGAAAAACATCATGTTATTCATATACCAGAAATGATAGAAGCTACTGACTGAATGAAAGGAGCTGGCATCTTACTCTCTTTGAATCTTCTTTGTCATGCTAAGAGGAGCAGGAAAAAGCAAAAAATTTCAGAATTGCACCTTGCAATGCGGAGAAATTGCTGTTTGTGCATTTACAATATTCATTGATTTTTGCCATTGAAAAACGTCCAGAAATGATTGAAGCTACTGACTGAATGAAAGGAGCTGGCATCTCACTCTCTTTGAATCTTCTTTATCATGCTAAGAGGAGCAGGAAAAAGCAAAAAATTTCAGAATTGCACCTTGCAATGCGGAGAAATTACTGTTTGTGCATTTACAATATTCATTGATTTTTGCCATTGAAAAACATCATGTTATTCATATACCAGAAATGTTTGAAGCTACTGACTGAATGAAAGGAGCTGGCATCTCACTCTCTTTGAATCTTCTTTATCATGCTTAGAGGAGCAGGAAAAAGCAAAAAATTTCAGAATTGCACCTTGCAATGTGGAGAAATTACTGTTTGTGCATTTACAATATTCATTGATTTTTACCATTGAAAAACGTCCAGAAATGATTGAAGCTACTGACTGAATGAAAGTAGCTGGCATCTCACTCTCTTTGAATCTTCTTTATCATGCTAAGAGGAGCAGGAAAAAGCAAAAAATTTCAGAATTGCACCTTGCAATCCAGAGAAATTACTGTTTGTGCATTTACAATATTCATTGATTTTTGCCATTGAAAAACATCATGTTATTCATATACCAGAAATATTTGAAGCTACTGACTGAATGAAAGGAGCTGGCATCTCACTCTCTTTGAATCTTCTTTATCATGCTAAGAGGAGCAGGAAAAAGCAAAAAATTTCAGAATTGCACCTTGCAATGTGGAGAAATTACTGTTTGTGCATTTACAATATTCATTGATTTTTACCATTGAAAAACGTCCAGAAATGATTGAAGCTACTGACTGAATGAAAGTAGCTGGCATCTCACTCTCTTTGAATCTTCTTTATCATGCTAAGAGGAGCAGGAAAAAGCAAAAAATTTCAGACTTGCACCTTGCAATGTGGAGAAATTACTGTTTGTGCATTTACAATATTCATTGATTTTTGCCATTGAAAAACATCATGTTATTCATATACCAGAAATGTTTGAAGCTACTGACTGAATGAAAGGAGCTGGCATCTCACTCTCTTTGAATCTTCTTTATCATGCTAAGAGGAGCAGGAAAAAGCAAAAAATTTCAGAATTGCACCTTGCAATGCGGAGAAATTACTGTTTGTGCATTTACAATATTCATTGATTTTTGCCATTGAAAAACGTCCAGAAATGATTGAAGCTACTGACTGAATGAAAGGAGCTGGCATCTCACTCTCTTTGAATCTTGTTTATCATGCTAAGAGGAGCAGGAAAAAGCAAAAAATTTCAGAATTGCACCTTGCAATGCGGAGAAATTACTGTTTGTGCATTTACAATATTCATTGATTTTTGCCATTGAAAAACGTCCAGAAATGATTGAAGCTACTGACTGAATGAAAGGAGCTGGCATCTCACTCTCTTTGAATCTTCTTTATCATGCTAAGAGGAGCAGGAAAAAGCAAAAAATTTCAGAATTGCACCTTGCAATGCGGAGAAATTACTGTTTGTGCATTTACAATATTCATTGATTTTTGCCATTGAAAAACATCATGTTATTCATATACCAGAAATGATTGAAGCTACTGACTGAATGAAAGGAGCTGGCATCTCACTCTCTTTGAATCTTCTTTATCATGCTAAGAGGAGCAGGAAAAAGCAAAAAATTTCAGAATTGCACCTTGCAATGCGGAGAAATTACTGTTTGTGCATTTACAATATTCATTGATTTTTGCCATTGAAAAACGTCCAGAAATGTTTGAAGCTACTGACTGAATGAAAGGAGCTGGCATCTCACTCTCTTTGAATCTTCTTTATCATGCTAGGATTAGCAGGAAAAAGCAAAAAATTTCAGAATTGCACCTTGCAATGTGGAGATATTACTGTTTGTGCATTTACAATATTCATTGATTTTTGCCATTGAAAAACGTCCAGAAATGTTTGAATCTACTGACTGAATGAAAGGAGCTGGCATCTCACTCTCTTTGAATCTTCTTTATCATGCTAGGAGTAGCAGGAAAAAGCAAAAAATTTCAGAATTGCACCTTGCAATGTGGAGATATTACTGTTTGTGCATTTACAATATTCATTGATTTTTGCCATTGAAAAACGTCCAGAAATGTTTGAAGCTACTGACTGAATGAAAGGAGCTGGCATCTCACTCTCTTTGAATCTTCTTTATCATGCTAGGATTAGCAGGAAAAAGCAAAAAATTTCAGAATTGCACCTTGCAATGTGGAGATATTACTGTTTGTGCATTTACAATATTCATTGATTTTTGCCATTGAAAAACATCATGTTATTCATATACCAGAAATGTTTGAAGCTACTGACTGAATGAAAGGAGCTGACATCTCACTCTCTTTGAATCTTCTTTATCATGCTAGGATTAGCAGGAAAAAGCAAAAAATTTCAGAATTGCACCTTGCAATGTGGAGATATTACTGTTTGTGCATTTACAATATTCATTGATTTTTGCCATTGAAAAATGTCCAGAAATGTTTGAAGCTACTGACTGAATGAAAGGAGCTGGCATCTCACTCTATTTGAATCTTCTTTATCATCCTAGGATTAGCAGGAAAAAGCAAAAAATTTCAGCATTGCACCTTGCAATGTGGAGATATTACTGTTTGTGCATTTACAATATTCATTGATTTTTGCCATTGAAAAACATCCAGAAATGTTTATACCAGAAATGTTTGAAGCTACTGACTGAATGAAAGGAGCTGGCATCTCACTCTCTTTGAATCTTCTTTATCATGCTAAGAGGAGCAGGAAAAAGCAAAAAATTTCAGAATTGCACTTTGCAATGCGGAGAAATTACTGTTTGTGCATTTACAATATTCATTGATTTTGCCATTGAAAAACGTCCAGAAATGATTGAAGCTACTGACTGAATGAAAGGAGCTGGCATCTCACTCTCTTTGAATCTTCTTTATCATGCTAAGAGGAGCAGGAAAAAGCAAAAAATTTCAGAATTGCACCTTGCAATGCGGAGAAATTACTGTTTGTGCATTTACAATATTCATTGATTTTTGCCATTGAAAAACGTCCAGAAATGATTGAAGCTACTGACTGAATGAAAGGAGCTGGCATCTCACTCTCTTTGAATCTTCTCTATCATGCTAAGAGGAGCAGGAAAAATCAAAAAATTTCAGAATTGCACCTTGCAATGCGGAGAAATTACTGTTTGTGCATTTACAATATTCAATGATTTTTGCCATTGAAAAACATGTTATTCATATACCAGAAATGTTTGAAGCTACTGACTGAATGAAAGGAGCTGGCACCTCACTCTCTTTGAATCTTCTTTATCATGCTAAGAGGAGCGGGAAAAAGCAAAAAATTTCAGAATTGCACCTTGCAATGCGGAGAAATTACTGTTTGTGCATTTACAATATTCATTGATTTTTGCCATTGAAAAACATCCAGAAATGATTGAAGGTACTGACTGAATGAAAGGAGCTGGCATCTCACTCTCTTTGAATCTTCTTTATCATGCTAAGAGGAGCAGGAAAAAGCAAAAAATTTCAGAATTGCACCTTGCAATGCGGAGAAATTACTGTTTGTGCATTTACAATATTCATTGATTTTTGCCATTGAAAAACGTCCAGAAATGATTGAAGCTACTGACTGAATGAAAGGAGCTGGCATCTCACTCTCTTTGAATCTTCTTTATCATGCTAAGAGGAGCAGGAAAAAGCAAAAAATTTCAGAATTGCACCTTGCAATGCGGAGAAATTACAGTTTGTGCATTTACAATATTCATTGATTTTTGCCATTGAAAAACATCCAGAAATGATTGAAGCTACTGACTGAATGAAAGGAGCTGGCATCTCACTCTCTTTGAATCTTCTTTATCATGCTAAGAGGAGCAGGAAAAAGCAAAAAATTTCAGAATTGCAACTTGCAATGCGGAGAAATTACTGTTTGTGCATTTACAATATTCATTGATTTTTGCCATTGAAAAACGTCCAGAAATGATTGAAGCTACTGACTGAATGAAAGGAGCTGGCATCTCACTCTCTTTGAATCTTCTTTATCATGCTAAGAGGAGCAGGAAAAAGCAAAAAATTTCAGAATTGCACCTTGCAATGCGGAGAAATTACTGTTTGTGCATTTACAATATTCATTGATTTTTGCCATTGAAAAACATCATGTTATTCATATACCAGAAATGATAGAAGCTACTGACTGAATGAAAGGAGCTGGCATCTTACTCTCTTTGAATCTTCTTTGTCATGCTAAGAGGAGCAGGAAAAAGCAAAAAATTTCAGAATTGCACCTTGCAATGCGGAGAAATTACTGTTTGTGCATTTACAATATTCATTGATTTTTGCCATTGAAAAACGTCCAGAAATGATTGAAGCTACTGACTGAATGAAAGGAGCTGGCATCTCACTCTCTTTGAATCTTCTTTATCATGCTAAGAGGAGCAGGAAAAAGCAAAAAATTTCAGAATTGCACCTTGCAATGCGGAGAAATTACTGTTTGTGCATTTACAATATTCATTGATTTTTGCCATTGAAAAACATCATGTTATTCATATACCAGAAATGTTTGAAGCTACTGACTGAATGAAAGGAGCTGGCATCTCACTCTCTTTGAATCTTCTTTATCATGCTTAGAGGAGCAGGAAAAAGCAAAAAATTTCAGAATTGCACCTTGCAATGTGGAGAAATTACTGTTTGTGCATTTACAATATTCATTGATTTTTACCATTGAAAAACGTCCAGAAATGATTGAAGCTACTGACTGAATGAAAGTAGCTGGCATCTCACTCTCTTTGAATCTTCTTTATCATGCTAAGAGGAGCAGGAAAAAGCAAAAAATTTCAGACTTGCACCTTGCAATGCGGAGAAATTACTGTTTGTGCATTTACAATATTCATTGATTTTTGCCATTGAAAAACATCATGTTATTCATATACCAGAAATGTTTGAAGCTACTGACTGAATGAAAGGAGCTGGCATCTCACTCTCTTTGAATCTTCTTTATCATGCTAAGAGGAGCAGGAAAAAGCAAAAAATTTCAGAATTGCACCTTGCAATGCGGAGAAATTACTGTTTGTGCATTTACAATATTCATTGATTTTTGCAATTGAAAAACGTCCAGAAATGATTGAAGCTACTGACTGAATGAAAGGAGCTGGCATCTCACTCTCTTTGAATCTTGTTTATCATGCTAAGAGGAGCAGGAAAAAGCAAAAAATTTCAGAATTGCACCTTGCAATGCGGAGAAATTACTGTTTGTGCATTTACAATATTCATTGATTTTTGCCATTGAAAAACGTCCAGAAATGATTGAAGCTACTGACTGAATGAAAGGAGCTGGCATCTCACTCTCTTTGAATCTTCTTTATCATGCTAAGAGGAGCAGGAAAAAGCAAAAAATTTCAGAATTGCACCTTGCAATGCGGAGAAATTACTGTTTGTGCATTTACAATATTCATTGATTTTTGCCATTGAAAAACATCATGTTATTCATATACCAGAAATGATTGAAGCTACTGACTGAATGAAAGGAGCTGGCATCTCACTCTCTTTGAATCTTCTTTATCATGCTAAGAGGAGCAGGAAAAAGCAAAAAATTTCAGAATTGCACCTTGCAATGCGGAGAAATTACTGTTTGTGCATTTACAATATTCATTGATTTTTGCCATTGAAAAACGTCCAGAAATGTTTGAAGCTACTGACTGAATGAAAGGAGCTGGCATCTCACTCTCTTTGAATCTTCTTTATCATGCTAGGATTAGCAGGAAAAAGCAAAAAATTTCAGAATTGCACCTTGCAATGTGGAGATATTACTGTTTGTGCATTTACAATATTCATTGATTTTTGCCATTGAAAAACGTCCAGAAATGTTTGAAGCTACTGACTGAATGAAAGGAGCTGGCATCTCACTCTCTTTGAATCTTCTTTATCATGCTAGGAGTAGCAGGAAAAAGCAAAAAATTTCAGAATTGCACCTTGCAATGTGGAGATATTACTGTTTGTGCATTTACAATATTCATTGATTTTTGCCATTGAAAAACGTCCAGAAATGTTTGAAGCTACTGACTGAATGAAAGGAGCTGGCATCTCACTCTCTTTGAATCTTCTTTATCATGCTAGGATTAGCAGGAAAAAGCAAAAAATTTCAGAATTGCACCTTGCAATGTGGAGATATTACTGTTTGTGCATTTACAATATTCATTGATTTTTGCCATTGAAAAACATCATGTTATTCATATACCAGAAATGTTTGAAGCTACTGACTGAATGAAAGGAGCTGACATCTCACTCTCTTTGAATCTTCTTTATCATGCTAGGATTAGCAGGAAAAAGCAAAAAATTTCAGAATTGCACCTTGCAATGTGGAGATATTACTGTTTGTGCATTTATAATATTCATTGATTTTTGCCATTGAAAAACGTCCAGAAATGTTTGAAGCTACTGACTGAATGAAAGGAGCTGGCATCTCACTCTATTTGAATCTTCTTTATCATCCTAGGATTAGCAGGAAAAAGCAAAAAATTTCAGCATTGCACCTTGCAATGTGGAGATATTACTGTTTGTGCATTTACAATATTCATTGATTTTTGCCATTGAAAAACATCCAGAAATGTTTATACCAGAAATGTTTGAAGCTACTGACTGAATGAAAGGAGCTGGCATCTCACTCTCTTTGAATCTTCTTTATCATGCTAAGAGGAGCAGGAAAAAGCAAAAAATTTCAGAATTGCACTTTGCAATGCGGAGAAATTACTGTTTGTGCATTTACAATATTCATTGATTTTTGCCATTGAAAAACGTCCAGAAATGACTGAAGCTACTGACTGAATGAAAGGAGCTGGCATCTCACTCTCTTTGAATCTTCTTTATCATGCTAAGAGGAGCAGGAAAAAGCAAAAAATTTCAGAATTGCATCTTGCAATGCGGAGAAATTACTGTTTGTGCATTTACAATATTCATTGATTTTTGCCATTGAAAAACGTCCAGAAATGATTGAAGCTACTGACTGAATGAAAGGAGCTGGCATCTCACTCTCTTTGAATCTTCTTTATCATGCTAAGAGGAGCAGGAAAAAGCAAAAAATTTCAGAATTGCACCTTGCAATGCGGAGAAATTACTGTTTGTGCATTTACAATATTCATTGATTTTTGCCATTGAAAAACATCATGTTATTCATATACCAGAAATGATTGAAGCTACTGACTGAATGAAAGGAGCTGGCATCTCACTCTCTTTGAATCTTCTTTATCATGCTAAGAGGAGCAGGAAAAAGCAAAAAATTTCAGAATTGCACCTTGCAATGCGGAGAAATTACTGTTTGTGCATTTACAATATTCATTGATTTTTGCCATTGAAAAACGTCCAGAAATGATTGAAGCTACTGACTGAATGAAAGGAGCTGGCATCTCACTCTCTTTGAATCTTCTTTATCATGCTAAGAGGAGCAGGAAAAAGCAAAAAATTTCAGAATTGCATCTTGCAATGCGGAGAAATTACTGTTTGTGCATTTACAATATTCATTGATTTTTGCCATTGAAAAACGTCCAGAAATGATTGAAGCTACTGACTGAATGAAAGGAGCTGGCATCTCACTCTCTTTGAATCTTCTTTATCATGCTAAGAGGAGCAGGAAAAAGCAAAAAATTTCAGAATTGCACCTTGCAATGCGGAGAAATTACTGTTTGTGCATTTACAATATTCATTGATTTTTGCCATTGAAAAACATCATGTTATTCATATACCAGAAATGATTGAAGCTACTGACTGAATGAAAGGAGCTGGCATCTCACTCTCTTTGAATCTTCTTTATCATGCTAAGAGGAGCAGGAAAAAGCAAAAAATTTCAGAATTGCACCTTGCAATGCGGAGAAATTACTGTTTGTGCATTTACAATATTCATTGATTTTTGCCATTGAAAAACATCCAGAAATGATTGAAGCTACTGACTGAATGAAAGGAGCTGGCATCTCACTCTCTTTGAATCTTCTTTATCATGCTAAGAGGAGCAGGAAAAAGCAAAAAATTTCAGAATTGCACCTTGCAATGCGGAGAAATTACTGTTTGTGCATTTACAATATTCATTGATTTTTGCCATTGAAAAACGTCCAGAAATGATTGAAGCTACTGACTGAATGAAAGGAGCTGGCATCTCACTCTCTTTGAATCTTCTTTATCATGCTAGGATTAGCAGGAAAAAGCAAAAAATTTCAGAATTGCACCTTGCAATGTGGAGATATTACTGTTTGTGCATTTACAATATTCATTGAATTTTGCCATTGAAAAACGTCCAGAAATGTTTGAAGCTACTGACTGAATGAAAGGAGCTGGCATCTCACTCTATTTGAATCTTCTTTATCATGCTAGGATTAGCAGGAAAAAGCAAAAAATTTCAGAATTGCACCTTGCAATGTGGAGATATTACTGTTTGTGCATTTACAATATTCATTGATTTTTGCCATTGAAAAACGTCCAGAAATGTTTATACCAGAAATGTTTGAAGCTACTGACTGAATGAAAGGAGCTGGCATCTCACTCTCTTTGAATCTTCTTTATCATGCTAAGAGGAGCAGGAAAAAGCAAAAAATTTCAGAATTGCACCTTGCAATGCGGAGAAATTACTTTTTGTGCATTTACAATATTCATTGATTTTTGCCATTGAAAAATGTCCAGAAATGACTGAAGCTACTGACTGAATGAAAGGAGCTGGCATCTCACTCTCTTTGAATCTTCTTTACCATGCTAAGAGGAGCAGGAAAAAGCAAAAAAATTCAGAATTGCACCTTGCAATGCGGAGAAATTACTTTTTGTGCATTTACAATATTCATTGATTTTTGCCATTGAAAAATGTCCAGAAATGACTGAAGCTACTGACTGAATGAAAGGAGCTGGCATCTCACTCTCTTTGAATCTTCTTTACAATGCTAAGAGGAGCAGGAAAAAGCAAAAAAATTCAGAATTGCACCTTGCAATGCGGAGAAATTACTGTTTGTGCATTTACAATATTCATTGATTTTTGCCATTGAAAAACGTCCAGAAATGATTGAAGCTACTGACTGAATGAAAGGAGCTGGCATCTCACTCTCTTTGAATCTTCTTTATCATGCTAGGAGTAGCAGGAAAAAGCAAAAAATTTCAGAATTGCACCTTGCAATGTGGAGATATTACTGTTTGTGCATTTACAATATTCATTGATTTTTGCCATTGAAAAACGTCCAGAAATGTTTGAAGCTACTGACTGAATGAAAGGAGCTGGCATCTCACTCTCTTTGAATCTTCTTGATCATGCTAGGATTAGCAGGAAAAAGCAAAAAATTTCAGAATTGCACCTTGCAATGTGGAGATATTACTGTTTGTGCATTTACAATATTCATTGATTTTTGCCATTGAAAAACATCATGTTATTCATATACCAGAAATGTTTGAAGCTACTGACTGAATGAAAGGAGCTGACATCTCACTCTCTTTGAATCTTCTTTATCATGCTAGGATTAGCAGGAAAAAGCAAAAAATTTCAGAATTGCACCTTGCAATGTGGAGATATTACTGTTTGTGCATTTACAATATTCATTGATTTTTGCCAATGAAAAACGTCCAGAAATGTTTGAAGCTACTGACTGAATGAAAGGAGCTGGCATCTCACTCTATTTGAATCTTCTTTATCATGCTAGGATTAGCAGGAAAAAGCAAAAAATTTCAGCATTGCACCTTGCAATGTGGAGATATTACTGTTTGTGCATTTACAATATTCATTGATTTTTGCCATTGAAAAACGTCCAGAAATGTTTATACCAGAAATGTTTGAAGCTACTAACTGAAAGAAAGGAGCTGGCATCTCACTCTCTTTGAATCTTCTTTATCATGCTAAGAGGAGCAGGAAAAAGCAAAAAATTTCAGAATTGCACCTTGCAATGCGGAGAAATTACTGTTTGTGCATTTACAATATTCATTGATTTTTGCCATTGAAAAACGTCCAGAAATGACTGAAGCTACTGACTGAATGAAAGGAGCTGGCATCTCACTCTCTTTGAATCTTCTTTATCATGCTAAGAGGAGCAGGAAAAACCAAAAAATTTCAGAATTGCATCTTGCAATGCGGAGAAATTACTGTTTGTGCATTTACAATATTCATTGATTTTTGCCATTGAAAAACGTCCAGAAATGATTGAAGCTACTGACTGAATGAAAGGAGCTGGCATCTCACTCTCTTTGAATCTTCTTTATCATGCTAAGAGGAGCAGGAAAAAGCAAAAAATTTCAGAATTGCACCTTGCAATGCGGAGAAATTACTGTTTGTGCATTTACAATATTCATTGATTTTTGCCATTGAAAAACATCATGTTATTCATATACCAGAAATGATTGAAGCTACTGACTGAATGAAAGGAGCTGGCATCTCACTCTCTTTGAATCTTCTTTATCATGCTAAGAGGAGCAGGAAAAAGCAAAAAATTTCAGAATTGCACCTTGCAATGCGGAGAAATTACTGTTTGTGCATTTACAATATTCATTGATTTTTGCCATTGAAAAACGTCCAGAAATGATTGAAGCTACTGACTGAATGAAAGGAGCTGGCATCTCACTCTCTTTGAATCTTCTTTATCATGCTAAGAGGAGCAGGAAAAAGCAAAAAATTTCAGAATTGCACCTTGCAATGCGGAGAAATTACTGTTTGTGCATTTACAATATTCATTGATTTTTGCCATTGAAAAACGTCCAGAAATGATTGAAGCTACTGACTGAATGAAAGGAGCTGGCATCTCACTCTCTTTGAATCTTCTTTATCATGCTAGGATTAGCAGGAAAAAGCAAAAAATTTCAGAATTGCACCTGGCAATGTGGAGATATTACTGTTTGTGCATTTACAATATTCATTGAATTTTGCCATTGAAAAACGTCCAGAAATGTTTGAAGCTACTGACTGAATGAAAGGAGCTGGCATCTCACTCTATTTGAATCTTCTTTATCATGCTAGGATTAGCAGGAAAAAGCAAAAAATTTCAGAATTGCACCTTGCAATGTGGAGATATTACTGTTTGTGCATTTACAATATTCATTGATTTTTGCCATTGAAAAACGTCCAGAAATGTTTATACCAGAAATGTTTGAAGCTACTGACTTAATGAAAGGAGCTGGCATCTCACTCTCTTTGAATCTTCTTTATCATGCTAAGAGGAGCAGGAAAAAGCAAAAAATTTCAGAATTGCACCTTGCAATGCGGAGAAATTACTGTTTGTGCATTTACAATATTCATTGATTTTTGCCATTGAAAAACGTCCAGAAATGACTGAAGCTACTGACTGAATGAAAGGAGCTGGCATCTCACTCTCTTTGAATCTTCTTTATCATGCTAAGAGGAGCAGGAAAAAGCAAAAAATTTCAGAATTGCACCTTGCAATGCGGAGAAATTACAGTTTGTGCATTTACAATATTCATTGATTTTTGCCATTGAAAAACGTCCAGAAATGATTGAAGCTACTGACTGAATGAAAGGAGCTGGCATCTCACTCTCTTTGAATCTTCTTTATCATGCTAAGAGGAGCAGGAAAAAGCAAAAAATTTCAGAATTGCACCTTGCAATGCGGAGAAATTACTGTTTGTGCATTTACAATATTCATTGATTTTTGCCATTGAAAAACATCATGTTATTCATATACCAGAAATGATTGAAGCTACTGACTGAATGAAAGGAGCTGGCATCTCACTCTCTTTGAATCTTCTTTATCATGCTAAGAGAAGCAGGAAAAAGCAAAAAATTTCAGAATTGCACCTTGCAATGCGGAGAAATTACTGTTTGTGCATTTACAATATTCATTGATTTTTGCCATTGAAAAACGTCCAGAAATGATTGAAGCTACTGACTGAATGAAAGGAGCTGGCATCTCACTCTCTTTGAATCTTCTTTATCATGCTAAGAGGAGCAGGAAAAAGCAAAAAATTTCAGAATTGCACCTTGCAATGCGGAGAAATTACTGTTTGTGCATTTACAATATTCATTGATTTTTGCCATTGAAAAACATCATGTTATTCATATACCAGAAATGATTGAAGCTACTGACTGAATGAAAGGAGCTGGCATCTCACTCTCTTTGAATCTTCTTTATCATGCTAAGAGGAGCAGGAAAAAGCAAAAAATTTCAGAATTGCACCTTGCAATGCGGAGAAATTACTGTTTGTGCATTTACAATATTCATTGATTTTTGCCATTGAAAAACGTCCAGAAATGACTGAAGCTACTGACTGAATGAAAGGAGCTTGCATCTCACTCTCTTTGAATCTTCTTTATCATGCTAAGAGGAGCAGGAAAAAGCAAAAAATTTCAGAATTGCACCTTGCAATGCGGAGAAATTACAGTTTGTGCATTTACAATATTCATTGATTTTTGCCATTGAAAAACGTCCAGAAATGATTGAAGCTACTGACTGAATGAAAGGAGCTGGCATCTCACTCTCTTTGAATCTTCTTTATCATGCTAAGAGGAGCAGGAAAAAGCAAAAAATTTCAGAATTGCACCTTGCAATGCGGAGAAATTACTGTTTGTGCATTTACAATATTCATTGATTTTTGCCATTGAAAAACATCATGTTATTCATATACCAGAAATGATTGAAGCTACTGACTGAATGAAAGGAGCTGGCATCTCACTCTCTTTGAATCTTCTTTATCATGCTAAGAGGAGCAGGAAAAAGCAAAAAATTTCAGAATTGCACCTTGCAATGCGGAGAAATTACTGTTTGTGCATTTACAATATTCATTGATTTTTGCCATTGAAAAACGTCCAGAAATGATTGAAGCTACTGACTGAATGAAAGGAGCTGGCATCTCACTCTCTTTGAATCTTCTTTATCATGCTAAGAGGAGCAGGAAAAAGCAAAAAATTTCAGAATTGCATCTTGCAATGCGGAGAAATTACTGTTTGTGCATTTACAATATTCATTGATTTTTGCCATTGAAAAACGTCCAGAAATGATTGAAGCTACTGACTGAATGAAAGGAGCTGGAATCTCACTCTCTTTGAATCTTCTTTATCATGCTAAGAGGAGCAGGAAAAAGCAAAAAATTTCAGAATTGCAACTTGCAATGCGGAGAAATTACTGTTTGTGCATTTACAATATTCATTGATTTTTGCCATTGAAAAACATCATGTTATTCATATACCAGAAATGATTGAAGCTACTGACTGAATGAAAGGAGCTGGCATCTCACTCTCTTTGAATCTTCTTTATCATGCTAAGAGGAGCAGGAAAAAGCAAAAAATTTCAGAATTGCACCTTGCAATGCGGAGAAATTACTGTTTGTGCATTTACAATATTCATTGATTTTTGCCATTGAAAAACATCATGTTATTCATATACCAGAAATGATTGAAGCTACTGACTGAATGAAAGGAGCTGGCATCTCACTCTCTTTGAATCTTCTTTATCATGCTAAGAGGAGCAGGAAAAAGCAAAAAATTTCAGAATTGCACCTTGCAATGCGGAGAAATTACTGTTTGTGCAGTTACAATATTCATTGATTTTTGCCATTGAAAAACGTCCAGAAATGATTGAAGCTACTGACTGAATGAAAGGAGCTGGCATCTCATTCTCTTTGAATCTTCTTTATCATGCTAAGAGGAGCAGGAAAAAGCAAAAAATTTCAGAATTGCACCTTGCAATGCGGAGAAATTACTGTTTGTGCATTTACAATATTCATTGATTTTTGCCATTGAAAAACGTCCAGAAATGATTGAAGCTACTGACTGAATGAAAGGAGCTGGCATCTCACTCTCTTTGAATCTTCTTTATCATGCTAAGAGGAGCAGGAAAAAGCAAAAAATTTCAGAATTGCACCTTGCAATGCGGAGAAATTACTGTTTGTGCATTTACAATATTCATTGATTTTTGCCATTGAAAAACGTCCAGAAATGATTGAAGCTACTGACTGAATGAAAGGAGCTGGCATCTCACTCTCTTTGAATCTTCTTTATCATGCTAGGATTAGCAGGAAAAAGCAAAAAATTTCAGAATTGCACCTGGCAATGTGGAGATATTACTGTTTGTGCATTTACAATATTCATTGAATTTTGCCATTGAAAAACGTCCAGAAATGTTTGAAGCTACTGACTGAATGAAAGGAGCTGGCATCTCACTCTATTTGAATCTTCTTTATCATGCTAGGATTAGCAGGAAAAAGCAAAAAATTTCAGAATTGCACCTTGCAATGTGGAGATATTACTGTTTGTGCATTTACAATATTCATTGATTTTTGCCATTGAAAAACGTCCAGAAATGTTTATACCAGAAATGTTTGAAGCTACTGACTGAATGAAAGGAGCTGGCATCTCACTCTCTTTGAATCTTCTTTATCATGCTAAGAGGAGCAGGAAAAAGCAAAAAATTTCAGAATTGCACCTTGCAATGCGGAGAAATTACTGTTTGTGCATTTACAATATTCATTGATTTTTGCCATTGAAAAACGTCCAGAAATGACTGAAGCTACTGACTGAATGAAAGGAGCTGGCATCTCACTCTCTTTGAATCTTCTTTATCATGCTAAGAGGAGCAGGAAAAAGCAAAAAATTTCAGAATTGCACCTTGCAATGCGGAGAAATTACAGTTTGTGCATTTACAATATTCATTGATTTTTGCCATTGAAAAACGACCAGAAATGATTGAAGCTACTGACTGAATGAAAGGAGCTGGCATCTCACTCTCTTTGAATCTTCTTTATCATGCTAAGAGGAGCAGGAAAAAGCAAAAAATTTCAGAATTGCACCTTGCAATGCGGAGAAATTACTGTTTGTGCATTTACAATATTCATTGATTTTTGCCATTGAAAAACATCATGTTATTCATATACCAGAAAAGATTGAAGCTACTGACTGAATGAAAGGAGCTGGCATCTCACTCTCTTTGAATCTTCTTTATCATGCTAAGAGAAGCAGGAAAAAGCAAAAAATTTCAGAATTGCACCTTGCAATGCGGAGAAATTACTGTTTGTGCATTTACAATATTCATTGATTTTTGCCATTGAAAAACGTCCAGAAATGATTGAAGCTACTGACTGAATGAAAGGAGCTGGCATCTCACTCTCTTTGAATCTTCTTTATCATGCTAAGAGGAGCAGGAAAAAGCAAAAAATTTCAGAATTGCACCTTGCAATGCGGAGAAATTACTGTTTGTGCATTTACAATATTCATTGATTTTTGCCATTGAAAAACATCATGTTATTCATATACCAGAAATGATTGAAGCTACTGACTAAATGAAAGGAGCTGGCATCTCACTCTCTTTGAATCTTCTTTATCATGCTAAGAGGAGCAGGAAAAAGCAAAAAATTTCAGAATTGCACCTTGCAATGCGGAGAAATTACTGTTTGTGCTTTTACAATATTCATTGATTTTTGCCATTGAAAAACGTCCAGAAATGACTGAAGCTACTGACTGAATGAAAGGAGCTTGCATCTCACTCTCTTTGAATCTTCTTTATCATGCTAAGAGGAGCAGGAAAAAGCAAAAAATTTCAGAATTGCACCTTGCAATGCGGAGAAATTACAGTTTGTGCATTTACAATATTCATTGATTTTTGCCATTGAAAAACGTCCAGAAATGATTGAAGCTACTGACTGAATGAAAGGAGCTGGCATCTCACTCTCTTTGAATCTTCTTTATCATGCTAAGAGGAGCAGGAAAAAGCAAAAAATTTCAGAATTGCACCTTGCAATGCGGAGAAATTACTGTTTGTGCATTTACAATATTCATTGATTTTTGCCATTGAAAAACATCATGTTATTCATATACCAGAAATGATTGAAGCTACTGACTGAATGAAAGGAGCTGGCATCTCACTCTCTTTGAATCTTCTTTATCATGCTAAGAGGAGCAGGAAAAAGCAAAAAATTTCAGAATTGCACCTTGCAATGCGGAGAAATTACTGTTTGTGCATTTACAATATTCATTGATTTTTGCCATTGAAAAACATCCAGAAATGATTGAAGCTACTGACTGAATGAAAGGAGCTGGCATCTCACTCTCTTTGAATCTTCTTTATCATGCTAAGAGGAGCAGGAAAAAGCAAAAAATTTCAGAATTGCACCTTGCAATGCGGAGAAATTACTGTTTGTGCATTTACAATATTCATTGATTTTTGCCATTGAAAAACGTCCAGAAATGATTGAAGCTACTGACTGAATGAAAGGAGCTGGCATCTCACTCTCTTTGAATCTTCTTTATCATGCTAGGATTAGCAGGAAAAAGCAAAAAATTTCAGAATTGCACCTTGCAATGTGGAGATATTACTGTTTGTGCATTTACAATATTCATTGAATTTTGCCATTGAAAAACGTCCAGAAATGTTTGAAGCTACTGACTGAATGAAAGGAGCTGGCATCTCACTCTATTTGAATCTTCTTTATCATGCTAGGATTAGCAGGAAAAAGCAAAAAATTTCAGAATTGCACCTTGCAATGTGGAGATATTACTGTTTGTGCATTTACAATATTCATTGATTTTTGCCATTGAAAAACGTCCAGAAATGTTTATACCAGAAATGTTTGAAGCTACTGACTGAATGAAAGGAGCTGGCATCTCACTCTCTTTGAATCTTCTTTATCATGCTAAGAGGAGCAGGAAAAAGCAAAAAATTTCAGAATTGCACCTTGCAATGCGGAGAAATTACTTTTTGTGCATTTACAATATTCATTGATTTTTGCCATTGAAAAATGTCCAGAAATGACTGAAGCTACTGACTGAATGAAAGGAGCTGGCATCTCACTCTCTTTGAATCTTCTTTACCATGCTAAGAGGAGCAGGAAAAAGCAAAAAAATTCAGAATTGCATCTTGCAATGCGGAGAAATTACTTTTTGTGCATTTACAATATTCATTGATTTTTGCCATTGAAAAATGTCCAGAAATGACTGAAGCTACTGACTGAATGAAAGGAGCTGGCATCTCACTCTCTTTGAATCTTCTTTACAATGCTAAGAGGAGCAGGAAAAAGCAAAAAAATTCAGAATTGCACCTTGCAATGCGGAGAAATTACTGTTTGTGCATTTACAATATTCATTGATTTTTGCCATTGAAAAACGTCCAGAAATGATTGAAGCTACTGACTGAATGAAAGGAGCTGGCATCTCACTCTCTTTGAATCTTCTTTATCATGCTAGGAGTAGCAGGAAAAAGCAAAAAATTTCAGAATTGCACCTTGCAATGTGGAGATATTACTGTTTGTGCATTTACAATATTCATTGATTTTTGCCATTGAAAAACGTCCAGAAATGTTTGAAGCTACTGACTGAATGAAAGGAGCTGGCATCTCACTCTCTTTGAATCTTCTTGATCATGCTAGGATTAGCAGGAAAAAGCAAAAAATTTCAGAATTGCACCTTGCAATGTGGAGATATTACTGTTTGTGCATTTACAATATTCATTGATTTTTGCCATTGAAAAACATCATGTTATTCATATACCAGAAATGTTTGAAGCTACTGACTGAATGAAAGGAGCTGACATCTCACTCTCTTTGAATCTTCTTTATCATGCTAGGATTAGCAGGAAAAAGCAAAAAATTTCAGAATTGCACCTTGCAATGTGGAGATATTACTGTTTGTGCATTTACAATATTCATTGATTTTTGCCAATGAAAAACGTCCAGAAATGTTTGAAGCTACTGACTGAATGAAAGGAGCTGGCATCTCACTCTATTTGAATCTTCTTTATCATGCTAGGATTAGCAGGAAAAAGCAAAAAATTTCAGCATTGCACCTTGCAATGTGGAGATATTACTGTTTGTGCATTTACAATATTCATTGATTTTTGCCATTGAAAAACGTCCAGAAATGTTTATACCAGAAATGTTTGAAGCTACTGACTGAAAGAAAGGAGCTGGCATCTCACTCTCTTTGAATCTTCTTTATCATGCTAAGAGGAGCAGGAAAAAGCAAAAAATTTCAGAATTGCACCTTGCAATGCGGAGAAATTACTGTTTGTGCATTTACAATATTCATTGATTTTTGCCATTGAAAAACGTCCAGAAATGACTGAAGCTACTGACTGAATGAAAGGAGCTGGCATCTCACTCTCTTTGAATCTTCTTTATCATGCTAAGAGGAGCAGGAAAAACCAAAAAATTTCAGAATTGCATCTTGCAATGCGGAGAAATTACTGTTTGTGCATTTACAATATTCATTGATTTTTGCCATTGAAAAACGTCCAGAAATGATTGAAGCTACTGACTGAATGAAAGGAGCTGGCATCTCACTCTCTTTGAATCTTCTTTATCATGCTAAGAGGAGCAGGAAAAAGCAAAAAATTTCAGAATTGCACCTTGCAATGCGGAGAAATTACTGTTTGTGCATTTACAATATTCATTGATTTTTGCCATTGAAAAACATCATGTTATTCATATACCAGAAATGATTGAAGCTACTGACTGAATGAAAGGAGCTGGCATCTCACTCTCTTTGAATCTTCTTTATCATGCTAAGAGGAGCAGGAAAAAGCAAAAAATTTCAGAATTGCACCTTGCAATGCGGAGAAATTACTGTTTGTGCATTTACAATATTCATTGATTTTTGCCATTGAAAAACGTCCAGAAATGATTGAAGCTACTGACTGAATGAAAGGAGCTGGCATCTCACTCTCTTTGAATCTTCTTTATCATGCTAAGAGGAGCAGGAAAAAGCAAAAAATTTCAGAATTGCACCTTGCAATGCGGAGAAATTACTGTTTGTGCATTTACAATATTCATTGATTTTTGCCATTGAAAAACGTCCAGAAATGATTGAAGCTACTGACTGAATGAAAGGAGCTGGCATCTCACTCTCTTTGAATCTTCTTTATCATGCTAGGATTAGCAGGAAAAAGCAAAAAATTTCAGAATTGCACCTGGCAATGTGGAGATATTACTGTTTGTGCATTTACAATATTCATTGAATTTTGCCATTGAAAAACGTCCAGAAATGTTTGAAGCTACTGACTGAATGAAAGGAGCTGGCATCTCACTCTATTTGAATCTTCTTTATCATGCTAGGATTAGCAGGAAAAAGCAAAAAATTTCAGAATTGCACCTTGCAATGTGGAGATATTACTGTTTGTGCATTTACAATATTCATTGATTTTTGCCATTGAAAAACGTCCAGAAATGTTTATACCAGAAATGTTTGAAGCTACTGACTGAATGAAAGGAGCTGGCATCTCACTCTCTTTGAATCTTCTTTATCATGCTAAGAGGAGCAGGAAAAAGCAAAAAATTTCAGAATTGCACCTTGCAATGCGGAGAAATTACTTTTTGTGCATTTACAATATTCATTGATTTTTGCCATTGAAAAATGTCCAGAAATGACTGAAGCTACTGACTGAATGAAAGGAGCTGGCATCTCACTCTCTTTGAATCTTCTTTACCATGCTAAGAGGAGCAGGAAAAAGCAAAAAAATTCAGAATTGCACCTTGCAATGCGGAGAAATTACTTTTTGTGCATTTACAATATTCATTGATTTTTGCCATTGAAAAATGTCCAGAAATGACTGAAGCTACTGACTGAATGAAAGGAGCTGGCATCTCACTCTCTTTGAATCTTCTTTACAATGCTAAGAGGAGCAGGAAAAAGCAAAAAAATTCAGAATTGCACCTTGCAATGCGGAGAAATTACTGTTTGTGCATTTACAATATTCATTGATTTTTGCCATTGAAAAACGTCCAGAAATGATTGAAGCTACTGACTGAATGAAAGGAGCTGGCATCTCACTCTCTTTGAATCTTCTTTATCATGCTAGGAGTAGCAGGAAAAAGCAAAAAATTTCAGAATTGCACCTTGCAATGTGGAGATATTACTGTTTGTGCATTTACAATATTCATTGATTTTTGCCATTGAAAAACGTCCAGAAATGTTTGAAGCTACTGACTGAATGAAAGGAGCTGGCATCTCACTCTCTTTGAATCTTCTTGATCATGCTAGGATTAGCAGGAAAAAGCAAAAAATTTCAGAATTGCACCTTGCAATGTGGAGATATTACTGTTTGTGCATTTACAATATTCATTGATTTTTGCCATTGAAAAACATCATGTTATTCATATACCAGAAATGTTTGAAGCTACTGACTGAATGAAAGGAGCTGACATCTCACTCTCTTTGAATCTTCTTTATCATGCTAGGATTAGCAGGAAAAAGCAAAAAATTTCAGAATTGCACCTTGCAATGTGGAGATATTACTGTTTGTGCATTTACAATATTCATTGATTTTTGCCAATGAAAAACGTCCAGAAATGTTTGAAGCTACTGACTGAATGAAAGGAGCTGGCATCTCACTCTATTTGAATCTTCTTTATCATGCTAGGATTAGCAGGAAAAAGCAAAAAATTTCAGCATTGCACCTTGCAATGTGGAGATATTACTGTTTGTGCATTTACAATATTCATTGATTTTTGCCATTGAAAAACGTCCAGAAATGTTTATACCAGAAATGTTTGAAGCTACTGACTGAAAGAAAGGAGCTGGCATCTCACTCTCTTTGAATCTTCTTTATCATGCTAAGAGGAGCAGGAAAAAGCAAAAAATTTCAGAATTGCACCTTGCAATGCGGAGAAATTACTGTTTGTGCATTTACAATATTCATTGATTTTTGCCATTGAAAAACGTCCAGAAATGACTGAAGCTACTGACTGAATGAAAGGAGCTGGCATCTCACTCTCTTTGAATCTTCTTTATCATGCTAAGAGGAGCAGGAAAAACCAAAAAATTTCAGAATTGCATCTTGCAATGCGGAGAAATTACTGTTTGTGCATTTACAATATTCATTGATTTTTGCCATTGAAAAACGTCCAGAAATGATTGAAGCTACTGACTGAATGAAAGGAGCTGGCATCTCACTCTCTTTGAATCTTCTTTATCATGCTAAGAGGAGCAGGAAAAAGCAAAAAATTTCAGAATTGCACCTTGCAATGCGGAGAAATTACTGTTTGTGCATTTACAATATTCATTGATTTTTGCCATTGAAAAACATCATGTTATTCATATACCAGAAATGATTGAAGCTACTGACTGAATGAAAGGAGCTGGCATCTCACTCTCTTTGAATCTTCTTTATCATGCTAAGAGGAGCAGGAAAAAGCAAAAAATTTCAGAATTGCACCTTGCAATGCGGAGAAATTACTGTTTGTGCATTTACAATATTCATTGATTTTTGCCATTGAAAAACGTCCAGAAATGATTGAAGCTACTGACTGAATGAAAGGAGCTGGCATCTCACTCTCTTTGAATCTTCTTTATCATGCTAAGAGGAGCAGGAAAAAGCAAAAAATTTCAGAATTGCACCTTGCAATGCGGAGAAATTACTGTTTGTGCATTTACAATATTCATTGATTTTTGCCATTGAAAAACGTCCAGAAATGATTGAAGCTACTGACTGAATGAAAGGAGCTGGCATCTCACTCTCTTTGAATCTTCTTTATCATGCTAGGATTAGCAGGAAAAAGCAAAAAATTTCAGAATTGCACCTGGCAATGTGGAGATATTACTGTTTGTGCATTTACAATATTCATTGAATTTTGCCATTGAAAAACGTCCAGAAATGTTTGAAGCTACTGACTGAATGAAAGGAGCTGGCATCTCACTCTATTTGAATCTTCTTTATCATGCTAGGATTAGCAGGAAAAAGCAAAAAATTTCAGAATTGCACCTTGCAATGTGGAGATATTACTGTTTGTGCATTTACAATATTCATTGATTTTTGCCATTGAAAAACGTCCAGAAATGTTTATACCAGAAATGTTTGAAGCAACTGACTGAATGAAAGGAGCTGGCATCTCACTCTCTTTGAATCTTCTTTATCATGCTAAGAGGAGCAGGAAAAAGCAAAAAATTTCAGAATTGCACCTTGCAATGCGGAGAAATTACTGTTTGTGCATTTACAATATTCATTGATTTTTGCCATTGAAAAACGTCCAGAAATGACTGAAGCTACTGACTGAATGAAAGGAGCTGGCATCTCACTCTCTTTGAATCTTCTTTATCATGCTAAGAGGAGCAGGAAAAAGCAAAAAATTTCAGAATTGCACCTTGCAATGCGGAGAAATTACAGTTTGTGCATTTACAATATTCATTGATTTTTGCCATTGAAAAACGTCCAGAAATGATTGAAGCTACTGACTGAATGAAAGGAGCTGGCATCTCACTCTCTTTGAATCTTCTTTATCATGCTAAGAGGAGCAGGAAAAAGCAAAAAATTTCAGAATTGCACCTTGCAATGCGGAGAAATTACTGTTTGTGCATTTACAATATTCATTGATTTTTGCCATTGAAAAACATCATGTTATTCATATACCAGAAATGATTGAAGCTACTGACTGAATGAAAGGAGCTAGCATCTCACTCTCTTTGAATCTTCTTTATCATGCTAAGAGAAGCAGGAAAAAGCAAAAAATTTCAGAATTGCACCTTGCAATGCGGAGAAATTACTGTTTGTGCATTTACAATATTCATTGATTTTTGCCATTGAAAAACGTCCAGAAATGATTGAAGCTACTGACTGAATGAAAGGAGCTGGCATCTCACTCTCTTTGAATCTTCTTTATCATGCTAAGAGGAGCAGGAAAAAGCAAAAAATTTCAGAATTGCACCTTGCAATGCGGAGAAATTACTGTTTGTGCATTTACAATATTCATTGATTTTTGCCATTGAAAAACATCATGTTATTCATATACCAGAAATGATTGAAGCTACTGACTGAATGAAAGGAGCTGGCATCTCACTCTCTTTGAATCTTCTTTATCATGCTAAGAGGAGCAGGAAAAAGCAAAAAATTTCAGAATTGCACCTTGCAATGCGGAGAAATTACTGTTTGTGCATTTACAATATTCATTGATTTTTGCCATTGAAAAACGTCCAGAAATGACTGAAGCTACTGACTGAATGAAAGGAGCTTGCATCTCACTCTCTTTGAATCTTCTTTATCATGCTAAGAGGAGCAGGAAAAAGCAAAAAATTTCAGAATTGCACCTTGCAATGCGGAGAAATTACAGTTTGTGCATTTACAATATTCATTGATTTTTGCCATTGAAAAACGTCCAGAAATGATTGAAGCTACTGACTGAATGAAAGGAGCTGGCATCTCACTCTCTTTGAATCTTCTTTATCATGCTAAGAGGAGCAGGAAAAAGCAAAAAATTTCAGAATTGCACCTTGCAATGCGGAGAAATTACTGTTTGTGCATTTACAATATTCATTGATTTTTGCCATTGAAAAACATCATGTTATTCATATACCAGAAATGATTGAAGCTACTGACTGAATGAAAGGAGCTGGCATCTCACTCTCTTTGAATCTTCTTTATCATGCTAAGAGGAGCAGGAAAAAGCAAAAAATTTCAGAATTGCACCTTGCAATGCGGAGAAATTACTGTTTGTGCATTTACAATATTCATTGATTTTTGCCATTGAAAAACGTCCAGAAATGATTGAAGCTACTGACTGAATGAAAGGAGCTGGCATCTCACTCTCTTTGAATCTTCTTTATCATGCTAAGAGGAGCAGGAAAAAGCAAAAAATTTCAGAATTGCATCTTGCAATGCGGAGAAATTACTGTTTGTGCATTTACAATATTCATTGATTTTTGCCATTGAAAAACGTCCAGAAATGATTGAAGCTACTGACTGAATGAAAGGAGCTGGCATCTCACTCTCTTTGAATCTTCTTTATCATGCTAAGAGGAGCAGGAAAAAGCAAAACATTTCAGAATTGCACCTTGCAATGCGGAGAAATTACTGTTTGTGCATTTACAATATTCATTGATTTTTGCCATTGAAAAACGTCCAGAAATGATTGAAGCTACTGACTGAATGAAAGGAGCTGGAATCTCACTCTCTTTGAATCTTCTTTATCATGCTAAGAGGAGCAGGAAAAAGCAAAAAATTTCAGAATTGCAACTTGCAATGCGGAGAAATTACTGTTTGTGCATTTACAATATTCATTGATTTTTGCCATTGAAAAACATCATGTTATTCATATACCAGAAATGATTGAAGCTACTGACTGAATGAAAGGAGCTGGCATCTCACTCTCTTTGAATCTTCTTTATCATGCTAAGAGGAGCAGGAAAAAGCAAAAAATTTCAGAATTGCACCTTGCAATGCGGAGAAATTACTGTTTGTGCATTTACAATATTCATTGATTTTTGCCATTGAAAAACATCATGTTATTCATATACCAGAAATGATTGAAGCTACTGACTGAATGAAAGGAGCTGGCATCTCACTCTCTTTGAATCTTCTTTATCATGCTAAGAGGAGCAGGAAAAAGCAAAAAATTTCAGAATTGCACCTTGCAATGCGGAGAAATTACTGTTTGTGCAGTTACAATATTCATTGATTTTTGCCATTGAAAAACGTCCAGAAATGATTGAAGCTACTGACTGAATGAAAGGAGCTGGCATCTCACTCTCTTTGAATCTTCTTTATCATGCTAAGAGGAGCAGGAAAAAGCAAAAAATTTCAGAATTGCACCTTGCAATGCGGAGAAATTACTGTTTGTGCATTTACAATATTCATTGATTTTTGCCATTGAAAAACGTCCAGAAATGATTGAAGCTACTGACTGAATGAAAGGAGCTGGCATCTCACTCTCTTTGAATCTTCTTTATCATGCTAAGAGGAGCAGGAAAAAGCAAAAAATTTCAGAATTGCACCTTGCAATGCGGAGAAATTACTGTTTGTGCATTTACAATATTCATTGATTTTTGCCATTGAAAAACGTCCAGAAATGATTGAAGCTACTGACTGAATGAAAGGAGCTGGCATCTCACTCTCTTTGAATCTTCTTTATCATGCTAGGATTAGCAGGAAAAAGCAAAAAATTTCAGAATTGCACCTGGCAATGTGGAGATATTACTGTTTGTGCATTTACAATATTCATTGAATTTTGCCATTGAAAAACGTCCAGAAATGTTTGAAGCTACTGACTGAATGAAAGGAGCTGGCATCTCACTCTATTTGAATCTTCTTTATCATGCTAGGATTAGCAGGAAAAAGCAAAAAATTTCAGAATTGCACCTTGCAATGTGGAGATATTACTGTTTGTGCATTTACAATATTCATTGATTTTTGCCATTGAAAAACGTCCAGAAATGTTTATACCAGAAATGTTTGAAGCTACTGACTGAATGAAAGGAGCTGGCATCTCACTCTCTTTGAATCTTCTTTATCATGCTAAGAGGAGCAGGAAAAAGCAAAAAATTTCAGAATTGCACCTTGCAATGCGGAGAAATTACTGTTTGTGCATTTACAATATTCATTGATTTTTGCCATTGAAAAACGTCCAGAAATGACTGAAGCTACTGACTGAATGAAAGGAGCTGGCATCTCACTCTCTTTGAATCTTCTTTATCATGCTAAGAGGAGCAGGAAAAAGCAAAAAATTTCAGAATTGCACCTTGCAATGCGGAGAAATTACAGTTTGTGCATTTACAATATTCATTGATTTTTGCCATTGAAAAACGACCAGAAATGATTGAAGCTACTGACTGAATGAAAGGAGCTGGCATCTCACTCTCTTTGAATCTTCTTTATCATGCTAAGAGGAGCAGGAAAAAGCAAAAAATTTCAGAATTGCACCTTGCAATGCGGAGAAATTACTGTTTGTGCATTTACAATATTCATTGATTTTTGCCATTGAAAAACATCATGTTATTCATATACCAGAAATGATTGAAGCTACTGACTGAACGAAAGGAGCTGGCATCTCACTCTCTTTGAATCTTCTTTATCATGCTAAGAGAAGCAGGAAAAAGCAAAAAATTTCAGAATTGCACCTTGCAATGCGGAGAAATTACTGTTTGTGCATTTACAATATTCATTGATTTTTGCCATTGAAAAACGTCCAGAAATGATTGAAGCTACTGACTGAATGAAAGGAGCTGGCATCTCACTCTCTTTGAATCTTCTTTATCATGCTAAGAGGAGCAGGAAAAAGCAAAAAATTTCAGAATTGCACCTTGCAATGCGGAGAAATTACTGTTTGTGCATTTACAATATTCATTGATTTTTGCCATTGAAAAACATCATGTTATTCATATACCAGAAATGATTGAAGCTACTGACTAAATGAAAGGAGCTGGCATCTCACTCTCTTTGAATCTTCTTTATCATGCTAAGAGGAGCAGGAAAAAGCAAAAAATTTCAGAATTGCACCTTGCAATGCGGAGAAATTACTGTTTGTGCTTTTACAATATTCATTGATTTTTGCCATTGAAAAACGTCCAGAAATGACTGAAGCTACTGACTGAATGAAAGGAGCTTGCATCTCACTCTCTTTGAATCTTCTTTATCATGCTAAGAGGAGCAGGAAAAAGCAAAAAATTTCAGAATTGCACCTTGCAATGCGGAGAAATTACAGTTTGTGCATTTACAATATTCATTGATTTTTGCCATTGAAAAACGTCCAGAAATGATTGAAGCTACTGACTGAATGAAAGGAGCTGGCATCTCACTCTCTTTGAATCTTCTTTATCATGCTAAGAGGAGCAGGAAAAAGCAAAAAATTTCAGAATTGCACCTTGCAATGCGGAGAAATTACTGTTTGTGCATTTACAATATTCATTGATTTTTGCCATTGAAAAACGTCCAGAAATGATTGAAGCTACTGACTGAATGAAAGGAGCTGGCATCTCACTCTCTTTGAATCTTCTTTATCATGCTAAGAGGAGCAGGAAAAAGCAAAAAATTTCAGAATTGCATCTTGCAATGCGGAGAAATTACTGTTTGTGCATTTACAATATTCATTGATTTTTGCCATTGAAAAACGTCCAGAAATGATTGAAGCTACTGACTGAATGAAAGGAGCTGGCATCTCACTCTCTTTGAATCTTCTTTATCATGCTAAGAGGAGCAGGAAAAAGCAAAACATTTCAGAATTGCACCTTGCAATGCGGAGAAATTACTGTTTGTGCATTTACAATATTCATTGATTTTTGCCATTGAAAAACGTCCAGAAATGATTGAAGCTACTGACTGAATGAAAGGAGCTGGAATCTCACTCTCTTTGAATCTTCTTTATCATGCTAAGAGGAGCAGGAAAAAGCAAAAAATTTCAGAATTGCAACTTGCAATGCGGAGAAATTACTGTTTGTGCATTTACAATATTCATTGATTTTTGCCATTGAAAAACATCATGTTATTCATATACCAGAAATGATTGAAGCTACTGACTGAATGAAAGGAGCTGGCATCTCACTCTCTTTGAATCTTCTTTATCATGCTAAGAGGAGCAGGAAAAAGCAAAAAATTTCAGAATTGCACCTTGCAATGCGGAGAAATTACTGTTTGTGCATTTACAATATTCATTGATTTTTGCCATTGAAAAACATCATGTTATTCATATACCAGAAATGATTGAAGCTACTGACTGAATGAAAGGAGCTGGCATCTCACTCTCTTTGAATCTTCTTTATCATGCTAAGAGGAGCAGGAAAAAGCATAAAATTTCAGAATTGCACCTTGCAATGCGGAGAAATTACTGTTTGTGCATTTACAATATTCATTGATTTTTGCCATTGAAAAACGTCCAGAAATGATTGAAGCTACTGACTGAATGAAAGGAGCTGGCATCTCACTCTCTTTGAATCTTCTTTATCATGCTAAGAGGAGCAGGAAAAAGCAAAAAATTTCAGAATTGCACCTTGCAATGCGGAGAAATTACTGTTTGTGCATTTACAATATTCATTGATTTTTGCCATTGAAAAACGTCCAGAAATGATTGAAGCTACTGACTGAATGAAAGGAGCTGGCATCTAACTCTCTTTGAATCTTCTTTATCATGCTAAGAGGAGCAGGAAAAAGCAAAAAATTTCAGAATTGCACCTTGCAATGCGGAGAAATTACTGTTTGTGCATTTACAATATTCATTAATTTTTGCCATTGAAAAACATCATGTTATTCATATCCCAGAAATGTTTGAAGCTACTGACTGAATGAAAGAAGCTGGCATCTCACTCTCTTTGAATCTTCTTTATCATGCTAAGAGGAGCAGGAAAAAGCAAAAAATTTCAGAATTGCACCTTGCAATGCGGAGAAATTACTGTTTGTGCATTTACAATATTCATTGATTTTTGCCATTGAAAAACGTCCAGAAATGATTGAAGCTACTGACTGAATGAAAGGAGCTGGCATCTCACTCTCTTTGAATCTTCTTTATCATGCTAAGAGGAGCAGGAAAAAGCAAAAAATTTCAGAATTGCACCTTGCAATGCAGAGAAATTACTGTTTGTGCATTTACAATATTCATTGATTTTTGCCATTGAAAAACATCATGTTATTCATATACCAGAAATGTTTGAAGCTACTGACTGAATGAAAGGAGCTGGCATCTCACTCTCTTTGAATCTTCTTTATCATGCTAAGAGGAGCAGGAAAAAGCAAAAAATTTCAGAATTGCACCTTGCAATGCGGAGAAATTACTGTTTGTGCATTTACAATATTCATTGATTTTTGCCATTGAAAAACGTCCAGAAATGACTGAAGCTACTGACTGAATGAAAGGAGCTTGCATCTCACTCTCTTTGAATCTTCTTTATCATGCTAAGAGGAGCAGGAAAAAGCAAAAAATTTCAGAATTGCACCTTGCAATGCGGAGAAATTACAGTTTGTGCATTTACAATATTCATTGATTTTTGCCATTGAAAAACGTCCAGAAATGATTGAAGCTACTGACTGAATGAAAGGAGCTGGCATCTCACTCTCTTTGAATCTTCTTTATCATGCTAAGAGGAGCAGGAAAAAGCAAAAAATTTCAGAATTGCACCTTGCAATGCGGAGAAATTACTGTTTGTGCATTTACAATATTCATTGATTTTTGCCATTGAAAAACATCATGTTATTCATATACCAGAAATGATTGAAGCTACTGACTGAATGAAAGGAGCTGGCATCTCACTCTCTTTGAATCTTCTTTATCATGCTAAGAGGAGCAGGAAAAAGCAAAAAATTTCAGAATTGCACCTTGCAATGCGGAGAAATTACTGTTTGTGCATTTACAATATTCATTGATTTTTGCCATTGAAAAACGTCCAGAAATGATTGAAGCTACTGACTGAATGAAAGGAGCTGGCATCTCACTCTCTTTGAATCTTCTTTATCATGCTAAGAGGAGCAGGAAAAAGCAAAAAATTTCAGAATTGCATCTTGCAATGCGGAGAAATTACTGTTTGTGCATTTACAATATTCATTGATTTTTGCCATTGAAAAACGTCCAGAAATGATTGAAGCTACTGACTGAATGAAAGGAGATGGCATCTCACTCTCTTTGAATCTTCTTTATCATGCTAAGAGGAGCAGGAAAAAGCAAAACATTTCAGAATTGCACCTTGCAATGCGGAGAAATTACTGTTTGTGCATTTACAATATTCATTGATTTTTGCCATTGAAAAACGTCCAGAAATGATTGAAGCTACTGACTGAATGAAAGGAGCTGGAATCTCACTCTCTTTGAATCTTCTTTATCATGCTAAGAGGAGCAGGAAAAAGCAAAAAATTTCAGAATTGCAACTTGCAATGCGGAGAAATTACTGTTTGTGCATTTACAATATTCATTGATTTTTGCCATTGAAAAACATCATGTTATTCATATACCAGAAATGATTGAAGCTACTGACTGAATGAAAGGAGCTGGCATCTCACTCTCTTTGAATCTTCTTTATCATGCTAAGAGGAGCAGGAAAAAGCAAAAAATTTCAGAATTGCACCTTGCAATGCGGAGAAATTACTGTTTGTGCATTTACAATATTCATTGATTTTTGCCATTGAAAAACATCATGTTATTCATATACCAGAAATGATTGAAGCTACTGACTGAATGAAAGGAGCTGGCATCTCACTCTCTTTGAATCTTCTTTATCATGCTAAGAGGAGCAGGAAAAAGCATAAAATTTCAGAATTGCACCTTGCAATGCGGAGAAATTACTGTTTGTGCATTTACAATATTCATTGATTTTTGCCATTGAAAAACGTCCAGAAATGATTGAAGCTACTGACTGAATGAAAGGAGCTGGCATCTCACTCTCTTTGAATCTTCTTTATCATGCTAAGAGGAGCAGGAAAAAGCAAAAAATTTCAGAATTGCACCTTGCAATGCGGAGAAATTACTGTTTGTGCATTTACAATATTCATTGATTTTTGCCATTGAAAAACGTCCAGAAATGATTGAAGCTACTGACTGAATGAAAGGAGCTGGCATCTCACTCTCTTTGAATCTTCTTTATCATGCTAAGAGGAGCAGGAAAAAGCAAAAAATTTCAGAATTGCACCTTGCAATGCGGAGAAATTACTGTTTGTGCATTTACAATATTCATTAATTTTTGCCATTGAAAAACATCATGTTATTCATATCCCAGAAATGTTTGAAGCTACTGACTGAATGAAAGAAGCTGGCATCTCACTCTCTTTGAATCTTCTTTATCATGCTAAGAGGAGCAGGAAAAAGCAAAAAATTTCAGAATTGCACCTTGCAATGCGGAGAAATTACTGTTTGTGCATTTACAATATTCATTGATTTTTGCCATTGAAAAACGTCCAGAAATGATTGAAGCTACTGACTGAATGAAAGGAGCTGGCATCTCACTCTCTTTGAATCTTCTTTATCATGCTAAGAGGAGCAGGAAAAAGCAAAAAATTTCAGAATTGCACCTTGCAATGCAGAGAAATTACTGTTTGTGCATTTACAATATTCATTGATTTTTGCCATTGAAAAACATCATGTTATTCATATACCAGAAATGTTTGAAGCTACTGACTGAATGAAAGGAGCTGGCATCTCACTCTCTTTGAATCTTCTTTATCATGCTAAGAGGAGCAGGAAAAAGCAAAAAATTTCAGAATTGCACCTTGCAATGCGGAGAAATTACTGTTTGTGCATTTACAATATTCATTGATTTTTGCCATTGAAAAACGTCCAGAAATGATTGAAGCTACTGACTGAATGAAAGGAGCTGGCATCTCATTCTCTTTGAATCTTCTTTATCATGCTAAGAGGAGCAGGAAAATGCAAGAAATTTCAGAATTGCACCTTGCAATGCGGAGAAATTACTGTTTGTGCATTTACAATATTCATTGATTTTTGCCATTGAAAAACATCCAGAAATGATTGAAGCTACTGACTGAATGAAATGAGCTGGCATCTCACTCTCTTTGAATCTTCTTTATCATGCTAAGAGGAGCAGGAAAAAGCAAAAAATTTCAGAATTGCACCTTGCAATGCGGAGAAATTACTGTTTGTGCATTTACAATATTCATTGATTTTTGCCATTGAAAAACATCATGTTATTCATATACCAGAAATGATTGAAGCTACTGACTGAATGAAAGGAGCTGGCATCTCACTCTCTTTGAATCTTCTTTATCATGCTGAGGAGCAGGAAAAAGCAAAAAAATTCAGAATTGCACCTTGCAATGCGGAGAAATTACTGTTTGTGCATTTACAATATTCATTGATTTTTGCATTGAAAAACGTCCAGAAATGACTGAAGCTACTGACTGAATGAAAGGAGCTGGCATCTCACTCTCTTTGAATCTTCTTTATCATGCTAAGAGGAGCAGGAAAAAGCAAAAAATTTCAGAATTGCATCTTGCAATGCGGAGAAATTACTGTTTGTGCATTTACAATATTCATTGATTTTTGCCATTGAAAAACGTCCAGAAATGATTGAAGCTACTGACTGAATGAAAGGAGCTGGCATCTCACTCTCTTTGAATCTTCTTTATCATGCTAAGAGGAGCAGGAAAAAGCAAAAAAATTCAGAATTGCACCTTGCAATGCGGAGAAATTACTGTTTGTGCATTTACAATATTCATTGATTTTTGCCATTGAAAAACATCATGTTATTCATATACCAGAAATGATTGAAGCTACTGACTGAATGAAAGGAGCTGGCATCTCACTCTCTTTGAATCTTCTTTATCATGCTAAGAGGAGCAGGAAAAAGCAAAAAATTTCAGAATTGCACCTTGCAATGCGGAGAAATTACTGTTTGTGCATTTACAATATTCATTGATTTTTGCCATTGAAAAACGTCCAGAAATGATTGAAGCTACTGACTGAATGAAAGGAGCTGGCATCTCACTCTCTTTGAATCTTCTTTATCATGCTAAGAGGAGCAGGAAAAAGCAAAAAATTTCAGAATTGCACCTTGCAATGCGGAGAAATTACTGTTTGTGCATTTACAATATTCATTGATTTTTGCCATTGAAAAACGTCCAGAAATGATTGAAGCTACTGACTGAATGAAAGGAGCTGGCATCTCACTCTCTTTGAATCTTCTTTATCATGCTAGGATTAGCAGGAAAAAGCAAAAAATTTCAGAATTGCACCTGGCAATGTGGAGATATTACTGTTTGTGCATTTACAATATTCATTGAATTTTGCCATTGAAAAACGTCCAGAAATGTTTGAAGCTACTGACTGAATGAAAGGAGCTGGCATCTCACTCTATTTGAATCTTCTTTATCATGCTAGGATTAGCAGGAAAAAGCAAAAAATTTCAGAATTGCACCTTGCAATGTGGAGATATTACTGTTTGTGCATTTACAATATTCATTGATTTTTGCCATTGAAAAACGTCCAGAAATGTTTATACCAGAAATGTTTGAAGCTACTGACTGAATGAAAGGAGCTGGCATCTCACTCTCTTTGAATCTTCTTTATCATGCTAAGAGGAGCAGGAAAAAGCAAAAAATTTCAGAATTGCACCTTGCAATGCGGAGAAATTACTGTTTGTGCATTTACAATATTCATTGATTTTTGCCATTGAAAAACGTCCAGAAATGACTGAAGCTACTGACTGAATGAAAGGAGCTGGCATCTCACTCTCTTTGAATCTTCTTTATCATGCTAAGAGGAGCAGGAAAAAGCAAAAAATTTCAGAATTGCACCTTGCAATGCGGAGAAATTACTGTTTGTGCATTTACAATATTCATTGATTTTTGCCATTGAAAAACGTCCAGAAATGATTGAAGCTACTGACTGAATGAAAGGAGCTGGCATCTCACTCTCTTTGAATCTTCTTTATCATGCTAAGAGGAGCAGGAAAAAGCAAAAAATTTCAGAATTGCACCTTGCAATGCGGAGAAATTACTGTTTGTGCATTTACAATATTCATTGATTTTTGCCATTGAAAAACATCATGTTATTCATATACCAGAAATGATTGAAGCTACTGACTGAATGAAAGGAGCTGGCATCTCACTCTCTTTGAATCTTCTTTATCATGCTAAGAGGAGCAGGAAAAAGCAAAAAATTTCAGAATTGCACCTTGCAATGCGGAGAAATTACTGTTTGTGCATTTACAATATTCATTGATTTTTGCCATTGAAAAACGTCCAGAAATGATTGAAGCTACTGACTGAATGAAAGGAGCTGGCATCTCACTCTCTTTGAATCTTTTTTATCATGCTAAGAGGAGTAGGAAAAAGCAAAAAATTTCAGAATTGCATCTTGCAATGCGGAGAAATTACTGTTTGTGCATTTACAATATTCATTGATTTTTGCCATTGAAAAACGTCCAGAAATGATTGAAGCTACTGACTGAATGAAAGGAGCTGGCATCTCACTCTCTTTGAATCTTCTTTATCATGCTAAGAGGAGCAGGAAAAAGCAAAAAATTTCAGAATTGCACCTTGCAATGCGGAGAAATTACTGTTTGTGCATTTACAATATTCATTGATTTTTGCCATTGAAAAACGTCCAGAAATGATTGAAGCTACAGACTGAATGAAAGGAGCTGGAATCTCACTCTCTTTGAATCTTCTTTATCATGCTAAGAGGAGCAGGAAAAAGCAAAAAATTTCAGAATTGCAACTTGCAATGCGGAGAAATTACTGTTTGTGCATTTACAATATTCATTGATTTTTGCCATTGAAAAACATCATGTTATTCATATACCAGAAATGATTGAAGCTACTGACTGAATGAAAGGAGCTGGCATCTCACTCTCTTTGAATCTTCTTTATCATGCTAAGAGGAGCAGGAAAAAGCAAAAAATTTCAGAATTGCACCTTGCAATGCGGAGAAATTACTGTTTGTGCATTTACAATATTCATTGATTTTTGCCATTGAAAAACGTCCAGAAATGATTGAAGCTACTGACTGAATGAAAGGAGCTGGCATCTCACTCTCTTTGAATCTTCTTTATCATGCTAAGAGGAGCAGGAAAAAACAAAAAATTTCAGAATTGCACCTTGCAATGCGGAGAAATTACTGTTTGTGCATTTACAATATTCATTGATTTTTGCCATTGAAAAACGTCCAGAAATGATTGAAGCTACTGACTGAATGAAAGGAGCTGGCATCTCACTCTCTTTGAATCTTCTTTATCATGCTAAGAGGAGCAGGAAAAAGCAAAAAATTTCAGAATTGCACCTTGCAATGCGGAGAAATTACTGTTTGTGCATTTACAATATTCATTAATTTTTGCCATTGAAAAACATCATGTTATTCATATCCCAGAAATGTTTGAAGCTACTGACTGAATGAAAGAAGCTGGCATCTCACTCTCTTTGAATCTTCTTTATCATGCTAAGAGGAGCAGGAAAAAGCAAAAAATTTCAGAATTGCACCTTGCAATGCGGAGAAATTACTGTTTGTGCATTTACAATATTCATTGATTTTTGCCATTGAAAAACGTCCAGAAATGATTGAAGCTACTGACTGAATGAAAGGAGCTGGCATCTCACTCTCTTTGAATCTTCTTTATCATGCTAAGAGGAGCAGGAAAAAGCAAAAAATTTCAGAATTGCACCTTGCAATGCGGAGAAATTACTGTTTGTGCATTTACAATATTCATTGATTTTTGCCATTGAAAAACATCATGTTATTCATATACCAGAAATGTTTGAAGCTACTGACTGAATGAAAGGAGCTGGCATCTCACTCTCTTTGAATCTTCTTTATCATGCTAAGAGGAGCAGGAAAAAGCAAAAAATTTCAGAATTGCACCTTGCAATGCGGAGAAATTACTGTTTGTGCATTTACAATATTCATTGATTTTTGCCATTGAAAAACATCATGTTATTCATATACCAGAAATGATTGAAGCTACTGACTGAATGAAAGGAGCTGGCATCTCACTCTCTTTGAATCTTCTTTATCATGCAAAGAGGAGCAGGAAAAAGCAAAAAATTTCAGAATTGCACCTTGCAATGCGGAGAAATTACTGTTTGTGCATTTACAATATTCATTGATTTTTGCCATTGAAAAACGTCCAGAAATGATTGAAGCTACTGACTGAATGAAAGGAGCTGGCATCTCACTCTCTTTGAATCTTCTTTATCATGCTAAGAGGAGCAGGAAAAAGCAAAAAATTTCAGAATTGCACCTTGCAATGCGGAGAAATTACTGTTTGTGCATTTACAATATTCACTGATTTTTGCCATTGAAAAACGTCCAGAAATGATTGAAGCAACTGACTGAATGAAAGGAGCTGGCATCTCACTCTCTTTGAATCTTCTTTATCATGCTAAGAGGAGCAGGAAAAAGCAAAAAATTTCAGAATTGCACCTTGCAATGCGGAGAAATTACTGTTTGTGCATTTACAATATTCATTGATTTTTGCCATTGAAAAACGTCCAGAAATAATTGAAGCTACTGACTGAATGAAAGGAGCTGGCATCTCACTCTCTTTGAATCTTCTTTATCATGCTAAGAGGAGCAGGAAAAAGCAAAAAATTTCAGAATTGCAACTTGCAATGCGGAGAAATTACTGTTTGTGCATTTACAATATTCATTGATTTTTGCCATTGAAAAACATCATGTTATTCATATACCAGAAATGATTGAAGCTACTGACTGAATGAAAGGAGCTGGCATCTCACTCTCTTTGAATCTTCTTTATCATGCTAAGAGGAGCAGGAAAAAGCAAAAAATTTCAGAATTGCACCTTGCAATGCGGAGAAATTACTGTTTGTGCATTTACAATATTCATTGATTTTTGCCATTGAAAAACGTCCAGAAATGATTGAAGCTACTGACTGAATGAAAGGAGCTGGCATCTCACTCTCTTTGAATCTTCTTTATCATGCTAAGAGGAGCAGGAAAAAGCAAAAAATTTCAGAATTGCACCTTGCAATGCGGAGAAATTACTGTTTGTGCTTTTACAATATTCATTGATTTTTGCCATTGAAAAACATCATGTTATTCATATACCAGAAATGTTTGAAGCTACTGACTGAATGAAAGGAGCTGGCATCTCACTCTCTTTGAATCTTCTTTATCATGCTAAGAGGAGCAGGAAAAAGCAAAAAATTTCAGAATTGCACCTTGCAATGCGGAGAAATTACTGTTTGTGCATTTACAATATTCATTGATTTTTGCCATTGAAAAATGTCCAGAAATGATTGAAGCTGCTGACTGAATGAAAGGAGCTGGCATCTCACTCTCTTTGAATCTTCTTTATCATGCTAAGAGGAGCAGGAAAAAGCAAAAAATTTCAGAATTGCACCTTGCAATGCGGAGAAATTACTGTTTGTGCATTTACAATATTCATTGATTTTTGCCATTGAAAAACATCATGTTATTCATATACCAGAAATGATTGAAGCTACTGACTGAATGAAAGGAGCTGGCATCTCACTCTCTTTGAATCTTCTTTATCATGCTAAGAGGAGCAGGAAAAAGCAAAAAATTTCAGAATTGCACCTTGCAATGCGGAGAAATTACTGTTTGTGCATTTACAATATTCATTGATTTTTGCCATTGAAAAACGTCCAGAAATGATTGAAGCTACTGACTGAATGAAAGGAGCTGGCATCTCACTCTCTTTTAATCTTCTTTATCATGCTAAGAGGAGCAGGAAAAAGCAAAAAATTTCAGAATTGCATCTTGCAATGCGGAGAAATTACTGTTTGTGCATTTACAATATTCATTGATTTTTGCCATTGAAAAACGTCCAGAAATGATTGAAGCTACTGACTGAATGAAAGGAGCTGGCATCTCACTCTCTTTGAATCTTCTTTATCATGCTAAGAGGAGCAGGAAAAAGCAAAAAATTTCAGAATTGCACCTTGCAATGCGGAGAAATTACTGTTTGTGCATTTACAATATTCATTGATTTTTGCCATTGAAAAACATCATGTTATTCATATACCAGAAATGTTTGAAGCTACTGACTGAATGAAAGGAGCTGGCATCTCACTCTCTTTGAATCTTCTTTATCATGCTAAGAGGAGCAGGAAAAAGCAAAAAATTTCAGAATTGCACCTTGCAATGCGGAGAAATTACTGTTTGTGCATTTACAATATTCATTGATTTTTGCCATTGAAAAACGTCCAGAAATGATTGAAGCTACTGACTGAATGAAAGGAGCTGGCATCTCACTCTCTTTGAATCTTCTTTATCATGCTAAGAGGAGCAGGAAAAAGCAAAAAATTTCAGAATTGCACCTTGCAATGTGGAGAAATTACTGTTTGTGCATTTACAATATTCATTGATTTTTGCCATTGAAAAACATCATGTTATTCATATACCAGAAATGATTGAAGCTACTGACTGAATGAAAGGAGCTGGCATCTCACTCTCTTTGAATCTTCTTTATCATGCTAAGAGGAGCAGGAAAAAGCAAAAAATTTCAGAATTGCACCTTGCAATGCGGAGAAATTACTGTTTGTGCATTTACAATATTCATTGATTTTTGCCATTGAAAAACGTCCAGAAATGATTGAAGCTACTGACTGAATGAAAGGAGCTGGCATCTCACTCTCTTTGAATCTTCTTTATCATGCTAAGAGGAGCAGGAAAAAGCAAAAAATTTCAGAATTGCACCTTGCAATGCGGAGAAATTACTGTTTGTGCTTTTACAATATTCATTGATTTTTGCCATTGAAAAACATCATGTTATTCATATACCAGAAATGTTTGAAGCTACTGACTGAATGAAAGGAGCTGGCATCTCACTCTCTTTGAATCTTCTTTATCATGCTAAGAGGAGCAGGAAAAAGCAAAAAATTTCAGAATTGCACCTTGCAATGCGGAGAAATTACTGTTTGTGCATTTACAATATTCATTGATTTTTGCCATTGAAAAACGTCCAGAAATGATTGAAGCTACTGACTGAATGAAAGGAGCTGGCATCTCACTCTCTTTGAATCTTCTTTATCATGCTAAGAGGAGCAGGAAAAAGCAAAAAATTTCAGAATTGCACCTTGCAATGCGGAGAAATTACTGTTTGTGCATTTACAATATTCATTGATTTTTGCCATTGAAAAACGTCCAGAAATGATTGAAGCTACTGACTGAATGAAAGGAGCTGGCATCTCACTCTCTTTGAATCTTCTTTATCATGCTAAGAGGAGCAGGAAAAAGCAAAAAATTTCAGAATTGCAACTTGCAATGCGGAGAAATTACTGTTTGTGCATTTACAATATTCATTGATTTTTGCCATTGAAAAACATCATGTTATTCATATACCAGAAATGATTGAAGCTACTGACTGAATGAAAGGAGCTGGCATCTCACTCTCTTTGAATCTTCTTTATCATGCTAAGAGGAGCAGGAAAAAGCAAAAAATTTCAGAATTGCACCTTGCAATGCGGAGAAATTACTGTTTGTGCATTTACAATATTCATTGATTTTTGCCATTGAAAAACATCATGTTATTCATATACCAGAAATGTTTGAAGCTACTGACTGAATGAAAGGAGCTGGCATCGCACTCTCTTTGAATCTTCTTTATCATGCTAAGAGGAGCAGGAAAAAGCAAAAAATTTCAGAATTGCACCTTGCAATGCGGAGAAATTACTGTTTGTGCATTTACAATATTCATTGATTTTTGCCATTGAAAAACGTCCAGAAATGATTGAAGCTACTGACTGAATGAAAGGAGCTGGCATCTCACTCTCTTTGAATCTTCTTTATCATGCTAAGAGGAGCAGGAAAATGCAAGAAATTTCAGAATTGCACCTTGCAATGCGGAGAAATTACTGTTTGTGCATTTACAATATTCATTGATTTTTGCCATTGAAAAACATCCAGAAATGATTGAAGCTACTGACTGAATGAAAGGAGCTGGCATCTCACTCTCTTTGAATCTTCTTTATCATGCTAAGAGGAGCAGGAAAAAGCCAAAAATTTCAGAATTGCACCTTGCAATGCGGAGAAATTACTGTTTGTGCATTTACAATATTCATTGATTTTTGCCATTGAAAAACATCATGTTATTCATATACTAGAAATGATTGAAGCTACTGACTGAATGAAAGGAGCTGGCATCTCACTCTCTTTGAATCTTCTTTATCATGCAAAGAGGAGCAGGAAAAAGCAAAAAATTTCAGAATTGCACCTTGCAATGCGGAGAAATTACTGTTTGTGCATTTACAATATTCATTGATTTTTGCCATTGAAAAACGTCCAGAAATGATTGAAGCTACTGACTGAATGAAAGGAGCTGGCATCTCACTCTCTTTGAATCTTCTTTATCATGCTAAGTGGAGCAGGAAAAAGCAAAAAATTTCAGAATTGCACCTTGCAATGCGGAGAAATTACTGTTTGTGCATTTACAATATTCACTGATTTTTGCCATTGAAAAACGTCCAGAAATGATTGAAGCAACTGACTGAAAGAAAGGAGCTGGCATCTCACTCTCTTTGAATCTTCTTTATCATGCTAAGAGGAGCAGGAAAAAGCAAAAAATTTCAGAATTGCACCTTGCAATGCGGAGAAATTACTGTTTGTGCATTTACAATATTCATTGATTTTTGCCATTGAAAAACGTCCAGAAATAATTGAAGCTACTGACTGAATGAAAGGAGCTGGCATCTCACTCTCTTTGAATCTTCTTTATCATGCTAAGAGGAGCAGGAAAAAGCAAAAAATTTCAGAATTGCAACTTGCAATGCGGAGAAATTACTGTTTGTGCATTTACAATATTCATTGATTTTTGCCATTGAAAAACATCATGTTATTCATATACCAGAAATGATTGAAGCTACTGACTGAATGAAAGGAGCTGGAATCTCACTCTCTTTGAATCTTCTTTATCATGCTAAGAGGAGCAGGAAAAAGCAAAAAATTTCAGAATGGCACCTTGCAATGCGGAGAAATTACTGTTTGTGCATTTACAATATTCATTGATTTTTGCCATTGAAAAACATCATGTTATTCATATACCAGAAATGATTGAAGCTACTGACTGAATGAAAGGAGCTGGAATCTCACTCTCTTTGAATCTTCTTTATCATGCTAAGAGGAGCAGGAAAAAGCAAAAAATTTCAGAATGGCACCTTGCAATGCGGAGAAATTACTGTTTGTGCATTTACAATATTCATTGATTTTTGCCATTGAAAAACGTCCAGAAATGATTGAAGCTACTGACTGAATGAAAGGAGCTGGCATCTCACTCTCTTTGAATCTTCTTTATCATGCTAAGAGGAGCAGGAAAAAGCAAAAAATTTCAGAATTGCACCTTGCAATGCGGAGAAATTACTGTTTGTGCTTTTACAATATTCATTGATTTTTGCCATTGAAACACATCATGTTATTCATATACCAGAAATGTTTGAAGCTACTGACTGAATGAAAGGAGCTGGCATCTCACTCTCTTTGAATCTTCTTTATCATGCTAAGAGGAGCAGGAAAAAGCAAAACATTTCAGAATTGCACCTTGCAATGCGGAGAAATTACTGTTTGTGCATTTACAATATTCATTGATTTTTGCCATTGAAAAATGTCCAGAAATGATTGAAGCTGCTGACTGAATGAAAGGAGCTGGCATCTCACTCTCTTTGAATCTTCTTTATCATGCTAAGAGGAGCAGGAAAAAGCAAAAAATTTCAGAATTGCACCTTGCAATGCGGAGAAATTACTGTTTGTGCATTTACAATATTCATTGATTTTTGCCATTGAAAAACATCATGTTATTCATATACCAGAAATGTTTGAAGCTACTGACTGAATGAAAGGAGCTGGCATCTCACTCTCTTTGAATCTTCTTTATCATGCTAAGAGGAGCAGGAAAAAGCAAAAAATTTCAGAATTGCACCTTGCAATGCGGAGAAATTACTGTTTGTGCATTTACAATATTCATTGATTTTTGCCATTGAAAAACGTCCAGAAATGATTGAAGCTACTGACTGAATGAAAGGAGCTGGCATCTCACTCTCTTTGAATCTTCTTTATCATGCTAAGAGGAGCAGGAAAAAGCAAAAAATTTCAGAATTGCACCTTGCAATGCGGAGAAATTACTGTTTGTGCATTTACAATATTCATTGATTTTTGCCATTGAAAAACGTCCAGAAATGATTGAAGCTACTGACTGAATGAAAGGAGCTGGCATCTCACTCTCTTTGAATCTTCTTTATCATGCTAAGAGGAGCAGGAAAATGCAAGAAATTTCAGAATTGCACCTTGCAATGCGGAGAAATTACTGTTTGTGCATTTACAATATTCATTGATTTTTGCCATTGAAAAACATCCAGAAATGATTGAAGCTACTGACTGAATGAAAGGAGCTGGCATCTCACTCTCTTTGAATCTTCTTTATCATGCTAAGAGGAGCAGGAAAAAGCCAAAAATTTCAGAATTGCACCTTGCAATGCGGAGAAATTACTGTTTGTGCATTTACAATATTCATTGATTTTTGCCATTGAAAAACATCATGTTATTCATATACCAGAAATGATTGAAGCTACTGACTGAATGAAAGGAGCTGGCATCTCACTCTCTTTGAATCTTCTTTATCATGCAAAGAGGAGCAGGAAAAAGCAAAAAATTTCAGAATTGCACCTTGCAATGCGGAGAAATTACTGTTTGTGCATTTACAATATTCATTGATTTTTGCCATTGAAAAACGTCCAGAAATGATTGAAGCTACTGACTGAATGAAAGGAGCTGGCATCTCACTCTCTTTGAATCTTCTTTATCATGCTAAGAGGAGCAGGAAAAAGCAAAAAATTTCAGAATTGCACCTTGCAATGCGGAGAAATTACTGTTTGTGCATTTACAATATTCACTGATTTTTGCCATTGAAAAACGTCCAGAAATGATTGAAGCAACTGACTGAAAGAAAGGAGCTGGCATCTCACTCTCTTTGAATCTTCTTTATCATGCTAAGAGGAGCAGGAAAAAGCAAAAAAATTCAGAATTGCACCTTGCAATGCGGAGAAATTACTGTTTGTGCATTTACAATATTCATTGATTTTTGCCATTGAAAAACGTCCAGAAATAATTGAAGCTACTGACTGAATGAAAGGAGCTGGCATCTCACTCTCTTTGAATCTTCTTTATCATGCTAAGAGGAGCAGGAAAAAGCAAAAAATTTCAGAATTGCAACTTGCAATGCGGAGAAATTACTGTTTGTGCATTTACAATATTCATTGATTTTTGCCATTGAAAAACATCATGTTATTCATATACCAGAAATGATTGAAGCTACTGACTGAATGAAAGGAGCTGGAATCTCACTCTCTTTGAATCTTCTTTATCATGCTAAGAGGAGCAGGAAAAAGCAAAAAATTTCAGAATGGCACCTTGCAATGCGGAGAAATTACTGTTTGTGCATTTACAATATTCATTGATTTTTGCCATTGAAAAACGTCCAGAAATGATTGAAGCTACTGACTGAATGAAAGGAGCTGGCATCTCACTCTCTTTGAATCTTCTTTATCATGCTAAGAGGAGCAGGAAAAAGCAAAAAATTTCAGAATTGCACCTTGCAATGCGGAGAAATTACTGTTTGTGCTTTTACAATATTCATTGATTTTTGCCATTGAAACACATCATGTTATTCATATACCAGAAATGTTTGAAGCTACTGACTGAATGAAAGGAGCTGGCATCTCACTCTCTTTGAATCTTCTTTATCATGCTAAGAGGAGCAGGAAAAAGCAAAACATTTCAGAATTGCACCTTGCAATGCGGAGAAATTACTGTTTGTGCATTTACAATATTCATTGATTTTTGCCATTGAAAAATGTCCAGAAATGATTGAAGCTGCTGACTGAATGAAAGGAGCTGGCATCTCACTCTCTTTGAATCTTCTTTATCATGCTAAGAGGAGCAGGAAAAAGCAAAAAATTTCAGAATTGCACCTTGCAATGCGGAGAAATTACTGTTTGTGCATTTACAATATTCATTGATTTTTGCCATTGAAAAACATCATGTTATTCATATACCAGAAATGATTGAAGCTACTGACTGAATGAAAGGAGCTGGCATCTCACTCTCTTTGAATCTTCTTTATCATGCTAAGAGGAGCAGGAAAAAGCAAAAAATTTCAGAATTGCACCTTGCAATGCGGAGAAATTACTGTTTGTGCATTTACAATATTCATTGATTTTTGCCATTGAAAAACGTCCAGAAATGATTGAAGCTACTGACTGAATGAAAGGAGCTGGCATCTCACTCTCTTTGAATCTTCTTTATCATGCTAAGAGGAGCAGGAAAAAGCAAAAAATTTCAGAATTGCACCTTGCAATGCGGAGAAATTACTGTTTGTGCATTTACAATATTCATTGATTTTTGCCATTGAAAAACGTCCAGAAATGATTGAAGCTACTGACTGAATGAAAGGAGCTGGCATCTCACTCTCTTTGAATCTTCTTTATCATGCTAAGAGGAGCAGGAAAAAGCAAAAAATTTCAGAATTGCACCTTGCAATGCGGAGAAATTACTGTTTGTGCATTTACAATATTCATTGATTTTTGCCATTGAAAAACATCATGTTATTCATATACCAGAAATGTTTGAAGCTACTGACTGAGTGAAAGGAGCTGGCATCTCACTCTCTTTGAATCTTCTTTATCATGCTAAGAGGAGCAGGAAAAAGCAAAAAATTTCAGAATTGCACCTTGCAATGCGGAGAAATTACTGTTTGTGCATTTACAATATTCATTGATTTTTGCCATTGAAAAACGTCCAGAAATGATTGAAGCTACTGACTGAATGAAAGGAGCTGGCATCTCACTCTCTTTGAATCTTCTTTATCATGCTAAGAGGAGCAGGAAAAAGCAAAAAATTTCAGAATTGCACCTTGCAATGCGGAGAAATTACTGTTTGTGCATTTACAATATTCATTGATTTTTGCCATTGAAAAACGTCCAGAAATGATTGAAGCTACTGACTGAATGAAAGGAGCTGGCATCTCACTCTCTTTGAATCTTCTTTATCATGCTAAGAGGAGCAGGAAAAAGCAAAAAATTTCAGAATTGCACCTTGCAATGCGGAGAAATTACTGTTTGTGCATTTACAATATTCATTGATTTTTGCCATTGAAAAACATCATGTTATTCATATACCAGAAATGTTTGAAGCTACTGACTGAATGAAAGGAGCTGGCATCTCACTCTCTTTGAATCTTCTTTATCATGCTAAGAGGAGCAGGAAAAAGCAAAAAATTTCAGAATTGCACCTTGCAATGCGGAGAAATTACTGTTTGTGCATTTACAATATTCATTGATTTTTGCCATTGAAAAACGTCCAGAAATGATTGAAGCTACTGACTGAATGAAAGGAGCTGGCATCTCACTCTCTTTGAATCTTCTTTATCATGCTAAGAGGAGCAGGAAAAAGCAAAAAATTTCAGAATTGCACCTTGCAATGCGGAGAAATTACAGTTTGTGCATTTACAATATTCATTGATTTTTGCCATTGAAAAACATCCAGAAATGATTGAAGCTACTGACTGAATGAAAGGAGCTGGCATCTCACTCTCTTTGAATATTCTTTATCATGCTAAGAGGAGCAGGAAAAAGCAAAAAATTTCAGAATTGCACCTTGCAATGCGGAGAAATTACTGTTTGTGCATTTACAATATTCATTGATTTTTGCCATTGAAAAACATCATGTTATTCATATACCAGAAATGTTTGAAGCTACTGACTGAATGAAAGGAGCTGGCATCTCACTCTCTTTGAATCTTCTTTATCATGCTAAGAGGAGCAGGAAAAAGCAAAAAATTTCAGAATTGCACCTTGCAATGCGGAGAAATTACTGTTTGTGCATTTACAATATTCATTGATTTTTGCCATTGAAAAACATCATGTTATTCATATACCAGAAATGTTTGAAGCTACTGACTGAATGAAAGGAGCTGGCATCTCACTCTCTTTGAATCTTCTTTATCATGCTAAGAGGAGCAGGAAAAAGCAAAAAATTTCAGAATTGCACCTTGCAATGTGGAGAAATTACTGTTTGTGCATTTACAATATTCATTGATTTTTACCATTGAAAAACATCCAGAAATGATTGAAGCTACTGACTGAATGAAAGTAGCTGGCATCTCACTCTCTTTGAATCTTCTTTATCATGCTAAGAGGAGCAGGAAAAAGCAAAAAATTTCAGAATTGCACCTTGCAATGCAGAGAAATTACTGTTTGTGCATTTACAATATTCATTGATTTTTGCCATTGAAAAACATCATGTTATTCATATACCAGAAATGTTTGAAGCTACTGACTGAATGAAAGGAGCTGGCATCTCACTCTCTTTGAATCTTCTTTATCATGCTAAGAGGAGCAGGAAAAAGCAAAAAATTTCAGAATTGCACCTTGCAATGTGGAGAAATTACTGTTTGTGCATTTACAATATTCATTGATTTTTACCATTGAAAAACGTCCAGAAATGATTGAAGCTACTGACTGAATGAAAGTAGCTGGCATCTCACTCTCTTTGAATCTTCTTTATCATGCTAAGAGGAGCAGGAAAAAGCAAAAAATTTCAGACTTGCACCTTGCAATGCGGAGAAATTACTGTTTGTGCATTTACAATATTCATTGATTTTTGCCATTGAAAAACATCATGTTATTCATATACCAGAAATGTTTGAAGCTACTGACTGAATGAAAGGAGCTGGCATCTCACTCTCTTTGAATCTTCTTTATCATGCTAAGAGGAGCAGGAAAAAGCAAAAAATTTCAGAATTGCACCTTGCAATGCGGAGAAATTACTGTTTGTGCATTTACAATATTCATTGATTTTTGCCATTGAAAAACGTCCAGAAATGATTGAAGCTACTGACTGAATGAAAGGAGCTGGCATCTCACTCTCTTTGAATCTTGTTTATCATGCTAAGAGGAGCAGGAAAAAGCAAAAAATTTCAGAATTGCACCTTGCAATGCGGAGAAATTACTGTTTGTGCATTTACAATATTCATTGATTTTTGCCATTGAAAAACGTCCAGAAATGATTGAAGCTACTGACTGAATGAAAGGAGCTGGCATCTCACTCTCTTTGAATCTTCTTTATCATGCTAAGAGGAGCAGGAAAAAGCAAAAAATTTCAGAATTGCACCTTGCAATGCGGAGAAATTACTGTTTGTGCATTTACAATATTCATTGATTTCTGCCATTGAAAAACATCATGTTATTCATATACCAGAAATGATTGAAGCTACTGACTGAATGAAAGGAGCTGGCATCTCACTCTCTTTGAATCTTCTTTATCATGCTAAGAGGAGCAGGAAAAAGCAAAAAATTTCAGAATTGCACCTTGCAATGCGGAGAAATTACTGTTTGTGCATTTACAATATTCATTGATTTTTGCCATTGAAAAACGTCCAGAAATGATTGAAGCTACTGACTGAATGAAAGGAACTGGCATCTCACTCTCTTTGAATCTTCTTTATCATGCTAAGAGGAGCAGGAAAAAGCAAAAAATTTCAGAATTGCACCTTGCAATGCGGAGAAATTACTGTTTGTGCATTTACAAAATTCATTGATTTTTGCCATTGAAAAACATCATGTTATTCATATACCAGAAATGTTTGAAGCTACTGACTGAATGAAAGGAGCTGACATCTCACTCTCTTTGAATCTTCTTTATCATGCTAAGAGGAGCAGGAAAAAGCAAAAAATTTCAGAATTGCACCTTGCAATGCGGAGAAATTACTGTTTGTGCATTTACAATATTCATTGATTTTTGCCATTGAAAAACGTCCAGAAATGATTGAAGCTACTGACTGAATGAAAGGAGCTGGCATCTCACTCTCTTTGAATCTTCTTTATCATGCTAAGAGGAGCAGGAAAAAGCAAAAAATTTCAGAATTGCACCTTGCAATGCGGAGAAATTACTGTTTGTGCATTTACAATATTCATTGATTTTTGCCATTGAAAAACGTCCAGAAATGATTGAAGCTACTGACTGAATGAAAGGAGCTGGCATCTCACTCTCTTTGAATCTTCTTTATCATGCTAAGAGGAGCAGGAAAAAGCAAAAAATTTCAGAATTGCACCTTGCAATGTGGAGAAATTACTGTTTGTGCATTTACAATATTCATTGATTTTTGCCATTGAAAAACATCATGTTATTCATATACCAGAAATGATTGAAGCTACTGACTGAATGAAAGGAGCTGGCATCTCACTCTCTTTGAATCTTCTTTATCATGCTAAGAGGAGCAGGAAAAAGCAAAAAATTTCAGAATTGCACCTTGCAATGCGGAGAAATTACTGTTTGTGCATTTACAATATTCATTGATTTTTGCCATTGAAAAACGTCCAGAAATGATTGAAGCTACTGACTGAATGA
>NW_027366960.1:0-63707 GCF_046119375.1 Phyllobates terribilis
CAATGAATATTGTAAATGCACAAACAGTAATATCTCCACATTGCACGGTGTCAATTCTGAAATTTTTAGCTTTTTCCTGTTAATCCTAGCATGATAAAGAAGATTCAAAGAGAGTGAGATGCCAGCTCCTTTCATTCAGTCAGTAGCTTCAAACATTTCTGGTATATGAAAAACATGTTTTTCAATGGCAAAAATCAATGAATATTGTAAATGCACAAACAGTAATATCTCCACATTGCAAGGTGCAATTCTGAAATTTTTTGCTTTTTCCTGTTAATCCTAGCATGATAAAGAAGATTCAAAGAGAGTGAGATGCCAGCTCCTTTCATTCAGTCAGTAGCTTCAAACATTTCTGGTATATGAAAAACATGTTTTTCAATGGCAAAAATCAATGAATATTGTAAATGCACAAACAGTAATATCTCCACATTGCAAGGTGCAATTCTGAAATTTTTTGCTTTTTCCTGCTAATCCTAGCATGATAAAGAAGATTCAAAGAGAGTGAGATGCCAGCTCCTTTCATTCAGTCAGTAGCTTCAAACATTTCTGGTATATGAAAAACATGTTTTTCAATGGCAAAAATCAATGAATATTGTAAATGCACAAACAGTAATATCTCCACATTGCAAGGTGCAATTCTGAAATTTTTTGCTTTTTCCTGCTAATCCTAGCATGATAAAGAAGATTCAAAGAGAGTGAGATGCCAGCTCCTTTCATTCAGTCAGTAGCTTCAAACATTTCTGGTATATGAAAAACATGTTTTTCAATGGCAAAAATCAATGAATATTGTAAATGCACAAACAGTAATATCTCCACATTGCACGGTGCAATTCTGAAATTTTTAGCTTTTTCCTGTTAATCCTAGCATGATAAAGAAGATTCAAAGAGAGTGAGATGCCAGCTCCTTTCATTCAGTCAGTAGCTTCAAACATTTCTGGTATATGAAAAACATGTTTTTCAATGGCAAAAATCAATGAATATTGTAAATGCACAAACAGTAATATCTCCACATTGCAAGGTGCAATTCTGAAATTTTTTGCTTTTTCCTGCTAATCCTAGCATGATAAAGAAGATTCAAAGAGAGTGAGATGCCAGCTCCTTTCATTCAGTCAGTAGCTTCAAACATTTCTGGTATATGAAAAACATGTTTTTCAATGGCAAAAATCAATGAATATTGTAAATGCACAAACAGTAATATCTCCACATTGCACGGTGCAATTCTGAAATTTTTAGCTTTTTCCTGTTAATCCTAGCATGATAAAGAAGATTCAAAGAGAGTGAGATGCCAGCTCCTTTCATTCAGTCAGTAGCTTCAAACATTTCTGGTATATGAAAAACATGTTTTTCAATGGCAAAAATCAATGAATATTGTAAATGCACAAACAGTAATATCTCCACATTGCAAGGTGCAATTCTGAAATTTTTTGCTTTTTCCTGCTAATCCTAGCATGATAAAGAAGATTCAAAGAGAGTGAGATGCCAGCTCCTTTCATTCAGTCAGTAGCTTCAAACATTTCTGGTATATGAAAAACATGTTTTTCAATGGCAAAAATCAATGAATATTGTAAATGCACAAACAGTAATATCTCCACATTGCACGGTGCAATTCTGAAATTTTTAGCTTTTTCCTGTTAATCCTAGCATGATAAAGAAGATTCAAAGAGAGTGAGATGCCAGCTCCTTTCATTCAGTCAGTAGCTTCAAACATTTCTGGTATATGAAAAACATGTTTTTCAATGGCAAAAATCAATGAATATTGTAAATGCACAAACAGTAATATCTCCACATTGCAAGGTGCAATTCTGAAATTCTTTGCTTTTTCCTGTTAATCCTAGCATGATAAAGAAGATTCAAAGAGAGTGAGATGCCAGCTCCTTTCATTCAGTCAGTAGCTTCAAACATTTCTGGTATATGAAAAACATGTTTTTCAATGGCAAAAATCAATGAATATTGTAAATGCACAAACAGTAATATCTCCACATTGCAAGGTGCAATTCTGAAATTTTTTGCTTTTTCCTGCTAATCCTAGCATGATAAAGAAGATTCAAAGAGAGTGAGATGCCAGCTCCTTTCATTCAGTCAGTAGCTTCAAACATTTCTGGTATATGAAAAACATGTTTTTCAATGGCAAAAATCAATGAATATTGTAAATGCACAAACAGTAATATCTCCACATTGCACGGTGCAATTCTGAAATTTTTAGCTTTTTCCTGTTAATCCTAGCATGATAAAGAAGATTCAAAGAGAGTGAGATGCCAGCTCCTTTCATTCAGTCAGTAGCTTCAAACATTTCTGGTATATGAAAAACATGTTTTTCAATGGCAAAAATCAATGAATATTGTAAATGCACAAACAGTAATATCTCCACATTGCAAGGTGCAATTCTGAAATTTTTTGCTTTTTCCTGCTAATCCTAGCATGATAAAGAAGATTCAAAGAGAGTGAGATGCCAGCTCCTTTCATTCAGTCAGTAGCTTCAAACATTTCTGGTATATGAAAAACATGTTTTTCAATGGCAAAAATCAATGAATATTGTAAATGCACAAACAGTAATATCTCCACATTGCACGGTGCAATTCTGAAATTTTTAGCTTTTTCCTGTTAATCCTAGCATGATAAAGAAGATTCAAAGAGAGTGAGATGCCAGCTCCTTTCATTCAGTCAGTAGCTTCAAACATTTCTGGTATATGAAAAACATGTTTTTCAATGGCAAAAATCAATGAATATTGTAAATGCACAAACAGTAATATCTCCACATTGCAAGGTGCAATTCTGAAATTTTTTGCTTTTTCCTGTTAATCCTAGCATGATAAAGAAGATTCAAAGAGAGTGAGAAGCCAGCTCCTTTCATTCAGTCAGTAGCTTCAAACATTTCTGGTATATGAAAAACATGTTTTTCAATGGCAAAAATCAATGAATATTGTAAATGCACAAACAGTAATATCTCCACATTGCAAGGTGCAATTCTGAAATTTTTTGCTTTTTCCTGCTAATCCTAGCATGATAAAGAAGATTCAAAGAGAGTGAGATGCCAGCTCCTTTCATTCAGTCAGTAGCTTCAAACATTTCTGGTATATGAAAAACATGTTTTTCAATGGCAAAAATCAATGAATATTGTAAATGCACAAACAGTAATATCTCCACATTGCACGGTGCAATTCTGAAATTTTTAGCTTTTTCCTGTTAATCCTAGCATGATAAAGAAGATTCAAAGAGAGTGAGATGCCAGCTCCTTTCATTCAGTCAGTAGCTTCAAACATTTCTGGTATATGAAAAACATGTTTTTCAATGGCAAAAATCAATGAATATTGTAAATGCACAAACAGTAATATCTCCACATTGCAAGGTGCAATTCTGAATTTTTTTGCTTTTTCCTGCTAATCCTAGCATGATAAGATTCAAAGAGAGTGAGATGCCAGCTCCTTTCATTCAGTCAGTAGCTTCAAACATTTCTGGTATATGAAAAACATGTTTTTCAATGGCAAAAATCAATGAATATTGTAAATGCACAAACAGTAATATCTCCACATTGCAAGGTGCAATTCTGAAATTTTTTGCTTTTTCCTGTTAATCCTAGCATGATAAAGAAGATTCAAAGAGAGTGAGATGCCAGCTCCTTTCATTCAGTCAGTAGCTTCAAACATTTCTGGTATATAAAAAACATGTTTTTCAATGGCAAAAATCAATGAATATTGTAAATGCACAAACAGTAATATCTCCACATTGCAAGGTGCAATTCTGAAATTTTTTGCTTTTTCCTGCTAATCCTAGCATGATAAAGAAGATTCAAAGAGAGTGAGATGCCAGCTCCTTTCATTCAGTCAGTAGCTTCAAACATTTCTGGTATATGAAAAACATGTTTTTCAATGGCAAAAATCAATGAATATTGTAAATGCACAAACAGTAATATCTCAACATTGCACGGTGCAATTCTGAAATTTTTAGCTTTTTCCTGTTAATCCTAGCATGATAAAGAAGATTCAAAGAGAGTGAGATGCCAGCTCCTTTCATTCAGTCAGTAGCTTCAAACATTTCTGGTATATGAAAAACATGTTTTTCAATGGCAAAAATCAATGAATATTGTAAATGCACAAACAGTAATATCTCCACATTGCAAGGTGCAATTCTGAAATTTTTTGCTTTTTCCTGTTAATCCTAGCATGATAAAGAAGATTCAAAGAGAGTGAGATGCCAGCTCCTTTCATTCAGTCAGTAGCTTCAAACATTTCTGGTATATGAAAAACATGTTTTTCAATGGCAAAAATCAATGAATATTGTAAATGCACAAACAGTAATATCTCCACATTGCAAGGTGCAATTCTGAAATTTTTTGCTTTTTCCTGCTAATCCTAGCATGATAAAGAAGATTCAAAGAGAGTGAGATGCCAGCTCCTTTCATTCAGTCAGTAGCTTCAAACATTTCTGGTATATGAAAAACATGTTTTTCAATGGCAAAAATCAATGAATATTGTAAATGCACAAACAGTAATATCTCCACATTGCACGGTGCAATTCTGAAATTTTTAGCTTTTTCCTGTTAATCCTAGCATGATAAAGAAGATTCAAAGAGAGTGAGATGCCAGCTCCTTTCATTCAGTCAGTAGCTTCAAACATTTCTGGTATATGAAAAACATGTTTTTCAATGGCAAAAATCAATGAATATTGTAAATGCACAAACAGTAATATCTCCACATTGCAAGGTGCAATTCTGAAATTTTTTGCTTTTTCCTGCTAATCCTAGCATGATAAAGAAGATTCAAAGAGAGTGAGATGCCAGCTCCTTTCATTCAGTCAGTAGCTTCAAACATTTCTGGTATATGAAAAACATGTTTTTCAATGGCAAAAATCAATGAATATTGTAAATGCACAAACAGTAATATCTCCACATTGCACGGTGCAATTCTGAAATTTTTAGCTTTTTCCTGTTAATCCTAGCATGATAAAGAAGATTCAAAGAGAGTGAGATGCCAGCTCCTTTCATTCAGTCAGTAGCTTCAAACATTTCTGGTATATGAAAAACGTTTTTCAATGGCAAAAATCAATGAATATTGTAAATGCACAAACAGTAATATCTCCACATTGCAAGGTGCAATTCTGAAATTCTTTGCTTTTTCCTGTTAATCCTAGCATGATAAAGAAGATTCAAAGAGAGTGAGATGCCAGCTCCTTTCATTCAGTCAGTAGCTTCAAACATTTCTGGTATATGAAAAACATGTTTTTCAATGGCAAAAATCAATGAATATTGTAAATGCACAAACAGTAATATCTCCACATTGCAAGGTGCAATTCTGAAATTTTTTGCTTTTTCCTGCTAATCCTAGCATGATAAAGAAGATTCAAAGAGAGTGAGATGCCAGCTCCTTTCATTCAGTCAGTAGCTTCAAACATTTCTGGTATATGAAAAACATGTTTTTCAATGGCAAAAATCAATGAATATTGTAAATGCACAAACAGTAATATCTCCACATTGCACGGTGCAATTCTGAAATTTTTAGCTTTTTCCTGTTAATCCTAGCATGATAAAGAAGATTCAAAGAGAGTGAGATGCCAGCTCCTTTCATTCAGTCAGTAGCTTCAAACATTTCTGGTATATGAAAAACATGTTTTTCAATGGCAAAAATCAATGAATATTGTAAATGCACAAACAGTAATATCTCCACATTGCAAGGTGCAATTCTGAAATTTTTTGCTTTTTCCTGCTAATCCTAGCATGATAAAGAAGATTCAAAGAGAGTGAGATGCCAGCTCCTTTCATTCAGTCAGTAGCTTCAAACATTTCTGGTATATGAAAAACATGTTTTTCAATGGCAAAAATCAATGAATATTGTAAATGCACAAACAGTAATATCTCCACATTGCACGGTGCAATTCTGAAATTTTTAGCTTTTTCCTGTTAATCCTAGCATGATAAAGAAGATTCAAAGAGAGTGAGATGCCAGCTCCTTTCATTCAGTCAGTAGCTTCAAACATTTCTGGTATATGAAAAACATGTTTTTCAATGGCAAAAATCAATGAATATTGTAAATGCACAAACAGTAATATCTCCACATTGCAAGGTGCAATTCTGAAATTTTTTGCTTTTTCCTGTTAATCCTAGCATGATAAAGAAGATTCAAAGAGAGTGAGAAGCCAGCTCCTTTCATTCAGTCAGTAGCTTCAAACATTTCTGGTATATGAAAAACATGTTTTTCAATGGCAAAAATCAATGAATATTGTAAATGCACAAACAGTAATATCTCCACATTGCAAGGTGCAATTCTGAAATTTTTTGCTTTTTCCTGCTAATCCTAGCATGATAAAGAAGATTCAAAGAGAGTGAGATGCCAGCTCCTTTCATTCAGTCAGTAGCTTCAAACATTTCTGGTATATGAAAAACATGTTTTTCAATGGCAAAAATCAATGAATATTGTAAATGCACAAACAGTAATATCTCCACATTGCACGGTGCAATTCTGAAATTTTTAGCTTTTTCCTGTTAATCCTAGCATGATAAAGAAGATTCAAAGAGAGTGAGATGCCAGCTCCTTTCATTCAGTCAGTAGCTTCAAACATTTCTGGTATATGAAAAACATGTTTTTCAATGGCAAAAATCAATGAATATTGTAAATGCACAAACAGTAATATCTCCACATTGCAAGGTGCAATTCTGAATTTTTTTGCTTTTTCCTGCTAATCCTAGCATGATAAAGAAGATTCAAAGAGAGTGAGATGCCAGCTCCTTTCATTCAGTCAGTAGCTTCAAACATTTCTGGTATATGAAAAACATGTTTTTCAATGGCAAAAATCAATGAATATTGTAAATGCACAAACAGTAATATCTCCACATTGCAAGGTGCAATTCTGAAATTTTTTGCTTTTTCCTGTTAATCCTAGCATGATAAAGAAGATTCAAAGAGAGTGAGATGCCAGCTCCTTTCATTCAGTCAGTAGCTTCAAACATTTCTGGTATATAAAAAACATGTTTTTCAATGGCAAAAATCAATGAATATTGTAAATGCACAAACAGTAATATCTCCACATTGCAAGGTGCAATTCTGAAATTTTTTGCTTTTTCCTGCTAATCCTAGCATGATAAAGAAGATTCAAAGAGAGTGAGATGCCAGCTCCTTTCATTCAGTCAGTAGCTTCAAACATTTCTGGTATATGAAAAACATGTTTTTCAATGGCAAAAATCAATGAATATTGTAAATGCACAAACAGTAATATCTCCACATTGCACGGTGCAATTCTGAAATTTTTAGCTTTTTCCTGTTAATCCTAGCATGATAAAGAAGATTCAAAGAGAGTGAGATGCCAGCTCCTTTCATTCAGTCAGTAGCTTCAAACATTTCTGGTATATGAAAAACATGTTTTTCAATGGCAAAAATCAATGAATATTGTAAATGCACAAACAGTAATATCTCCACATTGCAAGGTGCAATTCTGAAATTTTTTGCTTTTTCCTGCTAATCCTAGCATGATAAAGAAGATTCAAAGAGAGTGAGATGCCAGCTCCTTTCATTCAGTCAGTAGCTTCAAACATTTCTGGTATATGAAAAACATGTTTTTCAATGGCAAAAATCAATGAATATTGTAAATGCACAAACAGTAATATCTCCACATTGCACGGTGCAATTCTGAAATTTTTAGCTTTTTCCTGTTAATCCTAGCATGATAAAGAAGATTCAAAGAGAGTGAGATGCCAGCTCCTTTCATTCAGTCAGTAGCTTCAAACATTTCTGGTATATGAAAAACATGTTTTTCAATGGCAAAAATCAATGAATATTGTAAATGCACAAACAGTAATATCTCCACATTGCAAGGTGCAATTCTGAAATTTTTTGCTTTTTCCTGTTAATCCTAGCATGATAAAGAAGATTCAAAGAGAGTGAGATGCCAGCTCCTTTCATTCAGTCAGTAGCTTCAAACATTTCTGGTATATGAAAAACATGTTTTTCAATGGCAAAAATCAATGAATATTGTAAATGCACAAACAGTAATATCTCCACATTGCAAGGTGCAATTCTGAAATTTTTTGCTTTTTCCTGCTAATCCTAGCATGATAAAGAAGATTCAAAGAGAGTGAGATGCCAGCTCCTTTCATTCAGTCAGTAGCTTCAAACATTTCTGGTATATGAAAAACATGTTTTTCAATGCTAAAAATCAATGAATATTGTAAATGCACAAACAGTAATATCTCCACATTGCACGGTGCAATTCTGAAATTTTTAGCTTTTTCCTGTTAATCCTAGCATGATAAAGAAGATTCAAAGAGAGTGAGATGCCAGCTCCTTTCATTCAGTCAGTAGCTTCAAACATTTCTGGTATATGAAAAACATGTTTTTCAATGGCAAAAATCAATGAATATTGTAAATGCACAAACAGTAATATCTCCACATTGCAAGGTGCAATTCTGAAATTTTTTGCTTTTTCCTGTTAATCCTAGCATGATAAAGAAGATTCAAAGAGAGTGAGATGCCAGCTCCTTTCATTCAGTCAGTAGCTTCAAACATTTCTGGTATATGAAAAACATGTTTTTCAATGGCAAAAATCAATGAATATTGTAAATGCACAAACAGTAATTTCTCCGCATTGCAAGGTGCAAGTCTGAAATTTTTTGCTTTTTCCTGCTCCTCTTAGCATGAAAAAGAAGATTCAAAGAGAGTGAGATGCCAGCTCCTTTCATTCAGTCAGTAGCTTCAATCATTTCTGGACGTTTTTCAATGGCAAAAATCAATGAATATTGTAAATGCACAAACAGTAATTTCTCCGCATTGCAAGGTGCAATTCTGAAATTTTTTGCTTTTTCCTGCTCCTCTTAGCATGATAAAGAAGATTCAAAGAGAGTGAGATGCCAGCTCCTTTCATTCAGTCAGTAGCTTCAAACATTTCTGGTATATGAATAACATGATGTTTTTCAATGGCAAAAATCAATGAATATTGTAAATGCACAAACAGTAATTTCTCCGCATTGCAAGGTGCAAGTCTGAAATTTTTTGCTTTTTCCTGCTCCTCTTAGCATGATAAAGAAGATTCAAAGAGAGTGAGATGCCAGTTACTTTCATGCAGTCAGTAGCTTCAATCATTTCTGGACGTTTTTCAATGGTAAAAATCAATGAATATTGTAAATGCACAAACAGTAATTTCTCCACATTGCAAGGTGCAATTCTGAAATTTTTTGCTTTTTCCTGCTCCTCTTAGCATGATAAAGAAGATTCAAAGAGAGTGAGATGCCAGCTCCTTTCATTCAGTCAGTAGCTTCAAACATTTCTGGTATATGAATAACATGATGTTTTTCAATGGCAAAAATCAATGAATATTGTAAATGCACAAACAGTAATTTCTCCGCATTGCAAGGTGCAATTCTGAAATTTTTTGCTTTTTCCTGCTCCTCTTAGCATGATAAAGAAGATTCAAAGAGAGTGAGATGCCAGCTCCTTTCATTCAGTCAGTAGCTTCAAACATTTCTGGTATATGAATAACATGATGTTTTTCAATGGCAAAAATCAATGAATATTGTAAATGCACAAACAGTAATTTCTCCGCATTGCAAGGTGCAATTCTGAAATTTTTTGCTTTTTCCTGCTCCTCTTAGCATGATAAAGAAGATTCAAAAAGAGTGAGATGCCAGCTCCTTTCATTCAGTCAGTAGCTTCAATCATTTCTGGATGTTTTTCAATGGCAAAAATCAATGAATATTGTAAATGCACAAACAGTAATTTCTCCGCATTGCAAGGTGCAATTCTGAAATTTTTTGCTTTTTCCTGCTCCTCTTAGCATGATAAAGAAGATTCAAAGAGAGTGAGATGCCAGCTCCTTTCATTCAGTCAGTAGCTTCAATCATTTCTGGATGTTTTTCAATGGCAAAAATCAATGAATATTGTAAATGCACAAACAGTAATTTCTCCGCATTGCAAGGTGCAATTCTGAAATTTTTTGCTTTTTCCTGCTCCTCTTAGCATGATAAAGAAGATTCAAAGAGAGTGAGATGCCAGCTCCTTTCATTCAGTCAGTAGCTTCAAACATTTCTGGGATATGAATAACATGATGTTTTTCAATGGCAAAAATCAATGAATATTGTAAATGCACAAACAGTAATTTCTCCGCATTGCAAGGTGCAAGTCTGAAATTTTTTTGCTTTTTCCTGCTCCTCTTAGCATGATAAAGAAGATTCAAAGAGAGTGAGATGCCAGCTACTTTCATTCAGTCAGTAGCTTCAATCATTTCTGGACGTTTTTCAATGGTAAAAATCAATGAATATTGTAAATGCACAAACAGTAATTTCTCCACATTGCAAGGTGCAATTCTGAAATTTTTTGCTTTTTCCTGCTCCTCTTAGCATGATAAAGAAGATTCAAAGAGAGTGAGATGCCAGCTCCTTTCATTCAGTCAGTAGCTTCAAACATTTCTGGTATATGAATAACATGATGTTTTTCAATGGCAAAAATCAATGAATATTGTAAATGCACAAACAGTAATTTCTCCACATTGCAAGGTGCAATTCTGAAATTTTTTGCTTTTTCCTGCTCCTCTTAGCATGATAAAGAAGATTCAAAGAGAGTGAGATGCCAGCTCCTTTCATTCAGTCAGTAGCTTCAAACATTTCTGGTATATGAATAACATGATGTTTTTCAATGGCAAAAATCAATGAATATTGTAAATGCACAAACAGTAATTTCTCCGCATTGCAAGGTGCAATTCTGAAATTTTTTGCTTTTTCCTGCTCCTCTTAGCATGATAAAGAAGATTCAAAGAGAGTGAGATGCCAGCTCCTTTCATTCAGTCAGTAGCTTCAATCATTTCTGGACGTTTTTCAATGGCAAAAATCAATGAATATTGTAAATGCACAAACAGTAATTTCTCCGCATTGCAAGGTGCAATTCTGAAATTTTTTGCTTTTTCCTGCTCCTCTTAGCATGATAAAGAAGATTCAAAGAGAGTGAGATGTCAGCTCCTTTCATTCAGTCAGTAGCTTCAAACATTTCTGGTATATGAATAACATGATGTTTTTCAATGGCAAAAATCAATGAATATTGTAAATGCACAAACAGTAATTTCTCCGCATTGCAAGGTGCAATTCTGAAATTTTTTGCTTTTTCCTGCTCCTCTTAGCATGATAAAGAAGATTCAAAGAGAGTGAGATGCCAGCTCCTTTCATTCAGTCAGTAGCTTCAATCATTTCTGGACGTTTTTCAATGGCAAAAATCAATGAATATTGTAAATGCACAAACAGTAATTTCTCCGCATTGCAAGGTGCAATTCTGAAATTTTTTGCTTTTTCCTGCTCCTCTTAGCATGATAAAGAAGATTCAAAGAGAGTGAGATGCCAGCTCCTTTCATTCAGTCAGTAGCTTCAAACATTTCTGGAATATGAATAACATGATGTTTTTCAATGGCAAAAATCAATGAATATTGTAAATGCACAAACAGTAATTTCTCCGCATTGCAAGGTGCAAGTCTGAAATTTTTTGCTTTTTCCTGCTCCTCTTAGCATGATAAAGAAGATTCAAAGAGAGTGAGATGCCAGCTACTTTCATTCAGTCAGTAGCTTCAATCATTTCTGGACGTTTTTCAATGGTAAAAATCAATGAATATTGTAAATGCACAAACAGTAATTTCTCCACATTGCAATGTGCAATTCTAAAATTTTTTGCTTTTTCCTGCTCCTCTTAGCATGATAAAGAAGATTCAAAGAGAGTGAGATGCCAGCTCCTTTCATTCAGTCAGTAGCTTCAAACATTTCTGGTATATGAATAACATGATGTTTTTCAATGGCAAAAATCAATGAATATTGTAAATGCACAAACAGTAATTTCTCCGCATTGCAAGGTGCAATTCTGAAATTTTTTGCTTTTTCCTGCTCCTCTTAGCATGATAAAGAAGATTCAAAGAGAGTGAGATGCCAACTCCTTTCATTCAGTCAGTAGCTTCAAACATTTCTGGTATATGAATAACATGATGTTTTTCAATGGCAAAAATCAATGAATATTGTAAATGCACAAACAGTAATTTCTCCGCATTGCAAGGTGCAATTCTGAAATTTTTTGCTTTTTCCTGCTCCTCTTAGCATGATAAAGAAGATTCAAAGAGAGTGAGGTGCCAGCTCCTTTCATTCAGTCAGTAGCTTCAAACATTTCTGGTATATGAATAACATGTTTTTCAATGGCAAAAATCAATGAATATTGTAAATGCACAAACAGTAATTTCTCCGCATTGCAAGGTGCAATTCTGAAATTTTTTGCTTTTTCCTGCTCCTCTTAGCATGATAAAGAAGATTCAAAGAGAGTGAGATGCCAGCTCCTTTCATTCAATCAGTAGCTTCAATCATTTCTGGACGTTTTTCAATGGCAAAAATCAATGAATATTGTAAATGCACAAACAGTAATTTCTCCGCATTGCAAGGTGCAATTCTGAAATTTTTTGCTTTTTCCTGCTCCTCTTAGCATGATAAAGAAGATTCAAAGAGAGTGAGATGCCAGATCCTTTCATTCAGTCAGTAGCTTCAATCATTTCTGGACGTTTTTCAATGGCAAAAATCAATGAATATTGTAAATGCACAAACAGTAATTTCTCCGCATTGCAAGGTGCAATTCTGAAATTTTTTGCTTTTTCCTGCTCCTCTTAGCATGATAAAGAAGATTCAAAGAGAGTGAGATGCCAGCTCCTTTGATTCAGTCAGTAGCTTCAAACATTTCTGGTATATGAATAACATGATGTTTTTCAATGGCAAAAATCAATGAATATTGTAAATGCACAAACAGTAATTTCTCCGCATTGCAAGGTGCAAGTCTGAAATTTTTTGCTTTTTCCTGCTCCTCTTAGCATGATAAAGAAGATTCAAAGAGAGTGAGATGCCAGCTACTTTCATTCAGTCAGTAGCTTCAATCATTTCTGGACGTTTTTCAATGGTAAAAATCAATGAATATTGTAAATGCACAAACAGTAATTTCTCCACATTGCAAGGTGCAATTCTGAAATTTTTTGCTTTTTCCTGCTCCTCTTAGCATGATAAAGAAGATTCAGAGAGTGAGATGCCAGCTCCTTTCATTCAGTCAGTAGCTTCAAACATTTCTGGTATATGAATAACATGATGTTTTTCAATGGCAAAAATCAATGAATATTGTAAATGCACAAACAGTAATTTCTCCGCATTGCAAGGTGCAAGTCTGAAATTTTTTGCTTTTTCCTGCTCCTCTTAGCATGATAAAGAAGATTCAAAGAGAGTGAGATGCCAGCTACTTTCATTCAGTCAGTAGCTTCAATCATTTCTGGACGTTTTTCAAAGGTAAAAATCAATGAATATTGTAAATGCACAAACAGTAATTTCTCCACATTGCAAGGTGCAATTCTGAAATTTTTTGCTTTTTCCTGCTCCTCTTAGCATGATAAAGAAGATTCAAAGAGAGTGAGATGCCAGCTCCTTTCATTCAGTCAGTAGCTTCAAACATTTCTGGTATATGAATAACATGATGTTTTTCAATGGCAAAAATCAATGAATATTGTAAATGCACAAACAGTAATTTCTCCACATTGCAAGGTGCAATTCTGAAATTTTTTGCTTTTTCCTGCTCCTCTTAGCATGATAAAGAAGATTCAAAGAGAGTGAGATGCCAGCTCCTTTCATTCAGTCAGTAGCTTCAAACATTTCTGGTATATGAATAACATGATGTTTTTCAATGGCAAAAATCAATGAATATTGTAAATGCACAAACAGTAATTTCTCCGCATTGCAAGGTGCAATTCTGAAATTTTTTGCTTTTTCCTGCTCCTCTTAGCATGATAAAGAAGATTCAAAGAGAGTGAGATGCCAGCTCCTTTCATTCAGTCAGTAGCTTCAATCATTTCTGGACGTTTTTCAATGGCAAAAATCAATGAATATTGTAAATGCACAAACAGTAATTTCTCCGCATTGCAAGGTGCAATTCTGAAATTTTTTGCTTTTTCCTGCTCCTCTTAGCATGATAAAGAAGATTCAAAGAGAGTGAGATGTCAGCTCCTTTCATTCAGTCAGTAGCTTCAAACATTTCTGGTATATGAATAACATGATGTTTTTCAATGGCAAAAATCAATGAATATTGTAAATGCACAAACAGTAATTTCTCCGCATTGCAAGGTGCAATTCTGAAATTTTTTGCTTTTTCCTGCTCCTCTTAGCATGATAAAGAAGATTCAAAGAGAGTGAGATGCCAGCTCCTTTCATTCAGTCAGTAGCTTCAATCATTTCTGGACGTTTTTCAATGGCAAAAATCAATGAATATTGTAAATGCACAAACAGTAATTTCTCCGCATTGCAAGGTGCAATTCTGAAATTTTTTGCTTTTTCCTGCTCCTCTTAGCATGATAAAGAAGATTCAAAGAGAGTGAGATGCCAGCTCCTTTCATTCAGTCAGTAGCTTCAAACATTTCTGGTATATGAATAACATGATGTTTTTCAATGGCAAAAATCAATGAATATTGTAAATGCACAAACAGTAATTTCTCCGCATTGCAAGGTGCAAGTCTGAAATTTTTTGCTTTTTCCTGCTCCTCTTAGCATGATAAAGAAGATTCAAAGAGAGTGAGATGCCAGCTCCTTTCATTCAGTCAGTAGCTTCAATCATTTCTGGATGTTTTTCAATGGCAAAAATCAATGAATATTGTAAATGCACAAACTGTAATTTCTCCGTATTGCAAGGTGCAATTCTGAAATTTTTTGCTTTTTCCTGCTCCTCTTAGCATGATAAAGAAGATTCAAAGAGAGTGAGATGCCAGCTCCTTTCATTCAGTCAGTAGCTTCAATCATTTCTGGACGTTTTTCAATGGCAAAAATCAATGAATATTGTAAATGCACAAACAGTAATTTCTCCGCATTGCAAGGTGCAATTCTGAAATTTTTTGCTTTTTCCTGCTCCTCTTAGCATGATAAAGAAGATTCAAAGAGAGTGAGATGACAGCTCCTTTCATTTAGTCAGTACCTTCAATCATTTCTGGACGTTTTTCAATGGCAAAAATCAATGAATATTGTAAATGCACAAACAGTAATTTCTCCGCATTGCAAGGTGCAATTCTGAAATTTTTTGCTTTTTCCCGCTCCTCTTAGCATGATAAAGAAGATTGAAAGAGAGTGAGGTGCCAGCTCCTTTCATTCAGTCAGTAGCTTCAAACATTTCTGGTATATGAATAACATGTTTTTCAATGGCAAAAATCAATGAATATTGTAAATGCACAAACAGTAATTTCTCCGCATTGCAAGGTGCAATTCTGAAATTTTTTGATTTTTCCTGCTCCTCTTAGCATGATAAAGAAGATTCAAAGAGAGTGAGATGCCAGCTCCTTTCATTCAGTCAGTAGCTTCAATCATTTCTGGACGTTTTTCAATGGCAAAAATCAATGAATATTGTAAATGCACAAACAGTAATTTCTCCGCATTGCAAGGTGCAATTCTGAAATTTTTTGTTTTTTCCTGCTCCTCTTAGCATGATAAAGAAGATTCAAAGAGAGTGAGATGCCAGCTCCTTTCATTCAGTCAGTAGCTTCAAACATTTCTGGTATATGAATAACATGATGTTTTTCAATGGCAAAAATCAATGAATATTGTAAATGCACAAACAGTAATTTCTCCGCATTGCAAGGTGCAATTCTGAAATTTTTTGCTTTTTCCTGCTCCTCTTAGCATGATAAAGAAGATTCAAAGAGAGTGAGATGCCAGCTCCTTTCATTCAGTCAGTAGCTTCAAACATTTCTGGTATATGAATAACATGATGTTTTTCAATGGCAAAAATCAATGAATATTGTAAATGCACAAACAGTAATTTCTCCGCATTGCAAGGTGCAAGTCTGAAATTTTTTGCTTTTTCCTGCTCCTCTTAGCATGATAAAGAAGATTCAAAGAGAGTGAGATGCCAGCTACTTTCATTCAGTCAGTAGCTTCAATCATTTCTGGACGTTTTTCAATGGTAAAAATCAATGAATATTGTAAATGCACAAACAGTAATTTCTCCACATTGCAAGGTGCAATTCTGAAATTTTTTGCTTTTTCCTGCTCCTCTTAGCATGATAACGAAGATTCAAAGAGAGTGAGATGCCAGCTCCTTTCATTCAGTCAGTAGCTTCAAACATTTCTGGTATATGAATAACATGATGTTTTTCAATGGCAAAAATCAATGAATATTGTAAATGCACAAACAGTAATTTCTCCGCATTGCAAGGTGCAATTCTGAAATTTTTTGCTTTTTCCTGCTCCTCTTAGCATGATAAAGAAGATTCAAAGAGAGTGAGATGCCAGCTCCTTTCATTCAGTCAGTAGCTTCAATCATTTCTGGATGTTTTTCAATGGCAAAAATCAATGAATATTGTAAATGCACAAACTGTAATTTCTCCGCATTGCAAGGTGCAATTCTGAAATTTTTTGCTTTTTCCTGCTCCTCTTAGCATGATAAAGAAGATTCAAAGAGAGTGAGATGCCAGCTCCTTTCATTCAGTCAGTAGCTTCAATCATTTCTGGACGTTTTTCAATGGCAAAAATCAATGAATATTGTAAATGCACAAACAGTAATTTCTCCGCATTGCAAGGTGCAATTCTGAAATTTTTTGCTTTTTCCTGCTCCTCTTAGCATGATAAAGAAGATTCAAAGAGAGTGAGATGCCAGCTCCTTTCATTCAGTCAGTAGCTTCAATCATTTCTGGACGTTTTTCAATGGCAAAAATCAATGAATATTGTAAATGCACAAACAGTAATTTCTCCGCATTGCAAGGTGCAATTCTGAAATTTTTTGCTTTTTCCTGCTCCTCTTAGCATTATGAAGAAGATTCAAAGAGAGTGAGATGCCAGCTCCTTTCATTCAGTCAGTAGCTTCAAACATTTCTGGTATATGAATAACATGATGTTTTTCAATGGCAAAAATCAATGAATATTGTAAATGCACAAACAGTAATTTCTCCGCATTGCAAGGTGCAATTCTGAAATTTTTTGCTTTTTCCTGCTCCTCTTAGCATGATAAAGAAGATTCAAAGAGAGTGAGATGCCAGCTCATTTCATTCAGTCAGTAGCTTCAATCATTTCTGGACGTTTTTCAATGGCAAAAATCAATGAATATTGTAAAAGCACAAACAGTAATTTCTCCGCATTGCAAGGTGCAATTCTGAAATTTTTTGCTTTTTCCTGCTCCTCTTAGCATGATAAAGAAGATTCAAAGAGAGTGAGATGCCAGCTCCTTTCATTCAGTCAGTAGCTTCAAACATTTCTGGTATATGAATAACATGATGTTTTTCAATGGCAAAAATCAATGAATATTGTAAATGCACAAACAGTAATTTCTCCGCATTGCAAGGTGCAATTCTGAAATTTTTTGCTTTTTCCTGCTCCTCTTAGCATGATAAAGAAGATTCAAAGAGAGTGAGATGCCAGCTCCTTTCATTCAGTCAGTAGCTTCAAACATTTCTGGTATATGAAAAACATGTTTTTCAATGGCAAAAATCAATGAATATTGTAAATGCACAAACAGTAATATCTCCACATTGCAAGGTGCAATTCTGAAATTCTTTGCTTTTTCCTGCTAATCCTAGCTTGATAAAGAAGATTCAAAGAGAGTGAGATGCCAGCTCCTTTCATTCAGTCAGTAGCTTCAAACATTTCTGGTATATGAAAAACATGTTTTTCAATGGCAAAAATCAATGAATATTGTAAATGCACAAACAGTAATTTCTCCGCATTGCAAGGTGCAATTCTGAAATTTTTTGCTTTTTCCTGCTCCTCTTAGCATGATAAAGAAGATTCAAAGAGAGTGAGATGCCAGCTCCTTTCATTCAGTCAGTAGCTTCAAACATTTCTGGTATATGAAAAACATGTTTTTCAATGGCAAAAATCAATGAATATTGTAAATGCACAAACAGTAATATCTCCACATTGCAAGGTGCAATTCTGAAATTCTTTGCTTTTTCCTGCTAATCCTAGCTTGATAAAGAAGATTCAAAGAGAGTGAGATGCCAGCTCCTTTCATTCAGTCAGTAGCTTCAAACATTTCTGGTATATGAAAAACATGTTTTTCAATGGCAAAAATCAATGAATATTGTAAATGCACAAACAGTAATATCTCCACATTGCAAGGTGCAATTCTGAAATTTTTAGCTTTTTCCTGTTAATCCTAGCATGATAAAGAAGATTCAAAGAGAGTGAGATGCCAGCTCCTTTCATTCAGTCAGTAGCTTCAAACATTTCTGGACGTTTTTCAATGGCAAAAATCAATGAATATTGTAAATGCACAAACAGTAATATCTCCACATTGCAAGGTGCAATTCTGAAATTTTTTGCTTTTTCCTGTTAATCCTAGCATGATAAAGAAGATTCAAAGAGAGTGAGATGCCAGCTCCTTTCATTCAGTCAGTAGCTTCAAACATTTCTGGTATATGAAAAACATGTTTTTCAATGGCAAAAATCAATGAATATTGTAAATGCACAAACAGTAATATCTCCACATTGCAAGGTGCAATTCTGAAATTTTTTGCTTTTTCCTGCTAATCCTAGCATGATAAAGAAGATTCAAAGAGAGTGAGATGCCAGCTCCTTTCATTCAGTCAGTAGCTTCAAACATTTCTGGTATATGAAAAACATGTTTTTCAATGGCAAAAATCAATGAATATTGTAAATGCACAAACAGTAATATCTCCACATTGCAAGGTGCAATTCTGAAATTTTTTGCTTTTTCCTGCTAATCCTAGCATGATAAAGAAGATTCAAAGAGAGTGAGATGCCAGCTCCTTTCATTCAGTCAGTAGCTTCAAACATTTCTGGACGTTTTTCAATGGCAAAAATCAATGAATATTGTAAATGCACAAACAGTAATATCTCCACATTGCAAGGTGCAATTCTGAAATTTTTTGCTTTTTCCTGTTAATCCTAGCATGATAAAGAAGATTCAAAGAGAGTGAGATGCCAGCTCCTTTCATTCAGTCAGTAGCTTCAAACATTTCTGGACGTTTTTCAATGGCAAAAATCAATGAATATTGTAAATGCACAAACAGTAATATCTCCACATTGCAAGGTGCAATTCTGAAATTTTTTGCTTTTTCCTGTTAATCCTAGCATGATAAAGAAGATTCAAAGAGAGTGAGATGCCAGCTCCTTTCATTCAGTCAGTAGCTTCAAACATTTCTGGTATATGAAAAACATGTTTTTCAATGGCAAAAATCAATGAATATTGTAAATGCACAAACAGTAATATCTCCACATTGCAAGGTGCAATTCTGAAATTTTTTGCTTTTTCCTGTTAATCCTAGCATGATAAAGAAGATTCAAAGAGAGTGAGATGCCAGCTCCTTTCATTCAGTCAGTAGCTTCAAACATTTCTGGTATATGAAAAACATGTTTTTCAATGGCAAAAATCAATGAATATTGTAAATGCACAAACAGTAATATCTCCACATTGCAAGGTGCAATTCTGAAATTTTTTGCTTTTTCCTGCTAATCCTAGCATGATAAAGAAGATTCAAAGAGAGTGAGATGCCAGCTCCTTTCATTCAGTCAGTAGCTTCAAACATTTCTGGTATATGAAAAACACATGTTTTTCAATGGCAAAAATCAATGAATATTGTAAATGCACAAACAGTAATATCTCCACATTGCAAGGTGCAATTCTGAAATTTTTTGCTTTTTCCTGCTAATCCTAGCATGATAAAGAAGATTCAAAGAGAGTGAGATGCCAGCTCCTTTCATTCAGTCAGTAGCTTCAAACATTTCTGGTATATGAAAAACATGCTTTTCAATGGCAAAAATCAATGAATATTGTAAATGCACAAACAGTAATATCTCCACATTGCAAGGTGCAATTCTGAAATTTTTAGCTTTTTCCTGTTAATCCTAGCATGATAAAGAAGATTCAAAGAGAGTGAGATGCCAGCTCCTTTCATTCAGTCAGTAGCTTCAAACATTTCTGGACGTTTTTCAATGGCAAAAATCAATGAATATTGTAAATGCACAAACAGTAATATCTCCACATTGCAAGGTGCAATTCTGAAATTTTTTGCTTTTTCCTGTTAATCCTAGCATGATAAAGAAGATTCAAAGAGAGTGAGATGCCAGCTCCTTTCATTCAGTCAGTAGCTTCAAACATTTCTGGTATATGAAAAACGTTTTTCAATGGCAAAAATCAATGAATATTGTAAATGCACAAACAGTAATATCTCCACATTGCAAGGTGCAATTCTGAAATTTTTTGCTTTTTCCTGCTAATCCTAGCATGATAAAGAAGATTCAAAGAGAGTGAGATGCCAGCTCCTTTCATTCAGTCAGTAGCTTCAAACATTTCTGGTATATGAAAAACATGTTTTTCAATGGCAAAAATCAATGAATATTGTAAATGCACAAACAGTAATATCTCCACATTGCAAGGTGCAATTCTGAAATTTTTTGCTTTTTCCTGCTAATCCTAGCATGATAAAGAAGATTCAAAGAGAGTGAGATGCCAGCTCCTTTCATTCAGTCAGTAGCTTCAAACATTTCTGGACGTTTTTCAATGGCAAAAATCAATGAATATTGTAAATGCACAAACAGTAATATCTCCACATTGCAAGGTGCAATTCTGAAATTTTTTGCTTTTTCCTGTTAATCCTAGCATGATAAAGAAGATTCAAAGAGAGTGAGATGCCAGCTCCTTTCATTCAGTCAGTAGCTTCAAACATTTCTGGTATATGAAAAACATGTTTTTCAATGGCAAAAATCAATGAATATTGTAAATGCACAAACAGTAATATCTCCACATTGCAAGGTGCAATTCTGAAATTTTTTGCTTTTTCCTGTTAATCCTAGCATGATAAAGAAGATTCAAAGAGAGTGAGATGCCAGCTCCTTTCATTCAGTCAGTAGCTTCAAACATTTCTGGTATATGAAAAACATGTTTTTCAATGGCAAAAATCAATGAATATTGTAAATGCACAAACAGTAATATCTCCACATTGCAAGGTGAAATTCTGAAATTTTTTGCTTTTTCCTGTTAATCCTAGCATGATAAAGAAGATTCAAAGAGAGTGAGATGCCAGCTCCTTTCATTCAGTCAGTAGCTTCAAACATTTCTGGTATATGAAAAACATGTTTTTCAATGGCAAAAATCAATGAATATTGTAAATGCACAAACAGTAATATCTCCACATTGCAAGGTGCAATTCTGAAATTTTTTGCTTTTTCCTGCTAATCCTAGCATGATAAAGAAGATTCAAAGAGAGTGAGATGCCAGCTCCTTTCATTCAGTCAGTAGCTTCAATCATTTCTGGACATTTTTCAATGGCAAAAATCAATGAATATTGTAAATGCACAAACAGTAATTTCTCCGCATTGCAAGGTGCAATTCTGAAATTTTTTGCTTTTTCCTGCTCCTCTTAGCATGATAAAGAAGATTCAAAGAGAGTGAGATGACAGCTCCTTTCATTCAGTCAGTAGCTTCAATCATTTCTGGACGTTTTTCAATGGCAAAAATCAATGAATATTGTAAATGCACAAACAGTAATTTCTCCGCATTGCAAGGTGCAATTCTGACATTTTTTGCTTTTTCCTGCTCCTCTTAGCATGATAAAGAAGATTCAAAGAGAGTGAGGTGCCAGCTCCTTTCATTCAGTCAGGAGCTTCAAACATTTCTGGTATATGAATAACATGTTTTTCAATGGCAAAAATCAATGAATATTGTAAATGCACAAACAGTAATTTCTCCGCATTGCAAGGTGCAATTCTGAAATTTTTTGCTTTTTCCTGCTCCTCTTAGCATGATAAAGAAGATTCAAAGAGAGTGAGATGCCAGCTCCTTTCATTCAGTCAGTAGCTTCAATCATTTCTGGACGTTTTTCAATGGCAAAAATCAATGAATATTGTAAATGCACAAACAGTAATTTCTCCGCATTGGAAGGTGCAATTCTGAAATTTTTTGCTTTTTCCTGCTCCTCTTAGCATGATAAACAAGATTCAAAGAGAGTGAGATGCCAGCTCCTTTCATTCAGTCAGTAGCTTCAATCATTTCTGGACGTTTTTCAATGGCAAAAATCATTGAATATTGTAAATGCACAAACAGTAATTTCTCCGCATTGCAAGGTGCAATTCTGAAATTTTTTACTTTTTCCTGCTCCTCTTAGCATGATAAAGAAGATTCAAAGAGAGTGAGATGCCAGCTCCTTTCATTCAGTCAGTAGCTTCAATCATTTCTGGTATATGAATAACATGATGTTTTTCATTCGCAAAAATCAATGAATATTGTAAATGCACAAACAGTAATTTCTCCGCATTGCAAGGTGCAATTCTGAAATTTTTTGCTTTTTCCTGCTCCTCTTAGCATAATAAAGAAGATTCAAAGAGAGTGAGATGCCAGCTCCTTTCATTCAGTCAGTAGCTTCAATCATTTCTGGATGTTTTTCAATGGCAAAAATCAATGAATATTGTAAATGCACAAACAGTAATTTCTCCGCATTGCAAGGTGCAATTCTGAAATTTTTTGCTTTTTCCTGCTCCTCTTAGCATGATAAAGAAGATTCAAAGAGAGTGAGATGCCAGCTCCTTTCCTTCAGTCAGTAGCTTCAATCATTTCTGGTATATGAATAACATGATGTTTTTCAATGGCAAAAATCAATGAATTTTGTAAATGCACAAACAGTAATTTCTCCGCATTGCAAGGCGCAATTCTGAAATTTTTTGCTTTTTCCTGCTCCTCTTAGCATGATAAAGAAGATTCAAAGAGAGTGAGATGCCAGCTCCTTTCATTCAGTCAGTAGCTTCAATCATTTCTGGACATTTTTCAATGGCAAAAATCAATGAATATTGTAAATGCACAAACAGTAATTTCTCCGCATTGCAAGGTGCAATTCTGAAATTTTTTGCTTTTTCCTGCTCCTCTTAGCATGATAAAGAAGATTCAAAGAGAGTGAGATGCCAGCTCCTTTCATTCAGTCAGTAGCTTCAATCATTTCTGGACGTTTTTCAATGGCAAAAATCAATGAATATTGTAAATGCACAAACAGTAATTTCTCCGCATTGCAAGGTGCAATTCTGAAATTTTTTGCTTTTTCCTGCTCCTCTTAGCATGATAAAGAAGATTCAAAGAGAGTGAGATGCCAGCTCCTTTCATTCAGTCAGTACCTTCAATCATTTCTGGACGTTTTTCAATGGCAAAAATCAATGAATATTGTAAATGCACAAACAGTAATTTCTCCGCATTGCAAGGTGCAATTCTGAAATTTTTTGCTTTTTCCTGCTCCTCTTAGCATGATAAAGAAGATTCAAAGAGAGTGAGATGCCAGCTCCTTTCATTCAGTCAGTAGCTTCAATCATTTCTGGACGTTTTTCAATGGCAAAAATCAATGAATATTGTAAATGCACAAACTGTAATTTCTCCGCATTGCAAGGTGCAATTCTGAAATTTTTTGCTTTTTCCTGCTCCTCTTAGCATGATAAAGAAGATTCAAAGAGAGTGAGATGCCAGCTCCTTTCATTCTGTCAGTAGCTTCAATCATTTCTGGTATATGAATAACATGATGTTTTTCAATAGCAAAAATCAATGAATATTGTAAATGCACAAACAGTAATTTCTCCGCATTGCAAGGTGCAATTCTGAAATTTTTTGCTTTTTCCTGCTCCTCTTAGCATGATAAAGAAGATTCAAAGAGAGTGAGATGCCAGCTCCTTTCATTCAGTCAGTAGCTTCAATCATTTCTGGACATTTTTCAATGGCAAAAATCAATGAATATTGTAAATGCACAAACAGTAATTTCTCCGCATTGCAAGGTGCAATTCTGAAATTTTTTGCTTTTTCCTGCTCCTGTTAGCATGATAAACAAGATTCAAAGAGAGTGAGATGCCATCTCCTTTCATTCAGTCAGTAGCTTCAATCATTTCTGGACGTTTTTCAATGGCAAAAATCAATGAATATTGTAAATGCACAAACAGTAATTTCTCCGCATTGCAAGGTGCAATTCTGAAATTTTTTGCTTTTTCCTGCTCCTCTTAGCATGATAAAGAAGATTCAAAGAGAGTGAGATGCCAGCTCCTTTCATTCAGTCAGTAGCTTCTATCATTTCTGGTATATGAATAACATGATGTTTTTCAATGGCAAAAATCAATGAATATTGTAAATGCACAAACAGTAATTTCTCCGCATTGCAAGGTGCAATTCTGAAATTTTTTGCTTTTTCCTGTTAATCCTAGCATGATAAAGAAGATTCAAAGAGAGTGAGATGCCAGCTCCTTTCATTCAGTCAGTAGCTTCAAACATTTCTGGTATATGAAAAACATGTTTTTCAATGGCAAAAATCAATGAATATTGTAAATGCACAAACAGTAATATCTCCACATTGCAAGGTGAAATTCTGAAATTTTTTGCTTTTTCCTGTTAATCCTAGCATGATAAAGAAGATTCAAAGAGAGTGAGATGCCAGCTCCTTTCATTCAGTCAGTAGCTTCAAACATTTCTGGTATATGAAAAACATGTTTTTCAATGGCAAAAATCAATGAATATTGTAAATGCACAAACAGTAATATCTCCACATTGCAAGGTGCAATTCTGAAATTTTTTGCTTTTTCCTGCTAATCCTAGCATGATAAAGAAGATTCAAAGAGAGTGAGATGCCAGCTCCTTTCATTCAGTCAGTAGCTTCAATCATTTCTGGACATTTTTCAATGGCAAAAATCAATGAATATTGTAAATGCACAAACAGTAATTTCTCCGCATTGCAAGGTGCAATTCTGAAATTTTTTGCTTTTTCCTGCTCCTCTTAGCATGATAAAGAAGATTCAAAGAGAGTGAGATGACAGCTCCTTTCATTCAGTCAGTAGCTTCAATCATTTCTGGACGTTTTTCAATGGCAAAAATCAATGAATATTGTAAATGCACAAACAGTAATTTCTCCGCATTGCAAGGTGCAATTCTGAAATTTTTTGCTTTTTCCTGCTCCTCTTAGCATGATAAAGAAGATTCAAAGAGAGTGAGGTGCCAGCTCCTTTCATTCAGTCAGGAGCTTCAAACATTTCTGGTATATGAATAACATGTTTTTCAATGGCAAAAATCAATGAATATTGTAAATGCACAAACAGTAATTTCTCCGCATTGCAAGGTGCAATTCTGAAATTTTTTGCTTTTTCCTGCTCCTCTTAGCATGATAAAGAAGATTCAAAGAGAGTGAGATGCCAGCTCCTTTCATTCAGTCAGTAGCTTCAATCATTTCTGGACGTTTTTCAATGGCAAAAATCAATGAATATTGTAAATGCACAAACAGTAATTTCTCCGCATTGCAAGGTGCAATTCTGAAATTTTTTGCTTTTTCCTGCTCCTCTTAGCATGATAAACAAGATTCAAAGAGAGTGAGATGCCAGCTCCTTTCATTCAGTCAGTAGCTTCAATCATTTCTGGACATTTTTCAATGGCAAAAATCAATGAATATTGTAAATGCACAAACAGTAATTTATCCGCATTGCAAGGTGCAATTCTGAAATTTTTTGCTTTTTCCTGCTCCTCTTAGCATGATAAAGAAGATTCAAAGAGAGTGAGATGCCAGCTCCTTTCATTCAGTCAGTAGCTTCAAACATTTCTGGTATATGAATAACATGATGTTTTTCAATGGCAAAAATCAATGAATATTGTAAATGCACAAACAGTAATTTCTCCGCATTGCAAGGTGCTATTCTGAAATTTTTTGCTTTTTCCTGCTCCTCTTAGCATGATAAAGAAGATTCAAAGAGAGTGAGATGCCAGCTCCTTTCATTCAGTCAGTAGCTTCAATCATTTCTGGACGTTTTTCAATGGCAAAAATCAATGAATATTGTAAATGCACAAACAGTAATTTCTCCGCATTGCAAGGTGCAATTCTGAAATTTTTTGCTTTTTCCTGCTCCTCTTAGCATTATGAAGAAGATTCAAAGAGAGTGAGATGCCAGCTCCTTTCATTCAGTCAGTAGCTTCAAACATTTCTGGTATATGAATAACATGATGTTTTTCAATGGCAAAAATCAATGAATATTGTAAATGCACAAACAGTAATTTCTCCGCATTGCAAGGTGCAATTCTGAAATTTTTTGCTTTTTCCTGCTCCTCTTAGCATGATAAAGAAGATTCAAAGAGAGTGAGATGCCAGCTCCTTTCGTTCAGTCAGTAGCTTCAATCATTTCTGGACGTTTTTCAATGGCAAAAATCATTGAATATTGTAAATGCACAAACAGTAATTTCTCCGCATTGCAAGGTGCAATTCTGAAATTTTTTACTTTTTCCTGCTCCTCTTAGCATGATAAAAAAGATTCAAAGAGTGTGAGATGCCAGCTCCTTTCATTCAGTCAGTAGCTTCAATCATTTCTGGTATATGAATAACATGATGTTTTTCAATGGCAAAAATCAATGAATATTGTAAATGCACAAACAGTAATTTCTCCGCATTGCAAGGTGCAATTCTGAAATTTTTTGCTTTTTCCTGCTCCTCTTAGCATGATAAACAAGATTCAAAGAGAGTGAGATAACAGCTCCTTTCATTCAGTCAGTAGCTTCAATCATTTCTGGACATTTTTCAATGGCAAAAATCAATGAATATTGTAAATGCACAAACAGTAATTTCTCCGCATTGCAAGGTGCAATTCTGAAATTTTTTGCTTTTTCCTGCTCCTCTTAACATGATAAAGAAGATTCAAAGAGAGTGAGATGCCAGCTCCTTTCATTCAGTCAGTAGCTTCAATCATTTCTGGACGTTTTTCAATTGCAAAAATCAATGAATATTGTAAATGCACAAACAGTAATTTCTCCGCATTGCAAGGTGCAATTCTGAAATTTTTTGCTTTTTCCTGCTCCTCTTAGCATGATAAAGAAGATTCAAAGAGAGTGAGTTGCCAGCTTCTTTCATTCAGTCAGTAGCTTCAAACATTTCTGGGATATGAATAACATGATGTTTTTCAATGGCAAAAATCAATGAATATTGTAAATGCACAAACAGTAATTTCTCCGCATTGCAAGGTGCAATTCTGAAATTTTTTGCTTTTTCCTGCTCCTCTTAGCATGATAAAGAAGATTCAAAGAGAGTGAGATGCCAGCTCCTTTCATTCAGTCAGTAGCTTCAATCATTTCTGGACGTTTTTCAATGGCAAAAATCAATGAATATTGTAAATGCACAAACAGTAATTTCTCCGCATTGCAAGGTGCAATTCTGAAATTTTTTGCTTTTTCCTGCTCCTCTTAGCATGATAAAGAAGATTCAAAGAGAGTGAGATGCCAGCTCCTTTCATTCAGTCAGTAGCTTCAATCATTTCTGGACGTTTTTCAATGGCAAAAATCAATGAATATTATAAATGCACAAACAGTAATTTCTCCGCATTGCAAGGTGCAATTCTGAAATTTTTTGCTTTTTCCTGCTCCTCTTAGCATGATAAAGAAGATTCAAAGAGAGTGAGATGCCAGCTCCTTTCATTCAGTCAGTAGCTTCAATCATTTCTGGTATATGAATAACATGATGTATTTCAATGGCAAAAATCAATGAATATTGTAAATGCACAAACAGTAATTTCTCCGCATTGCAAGTTGCAATTCTGAAATTTTTTGCTTTTTCCTGCTCCTCTTAGCATGATAAAGAAGATTCAAAGAGAGTGAGATGCCAGCTCCTTTCATTCAGTCAGTAGCTTCAATCATTTCTGGACGTTTTTCAATGGCAAAAATCAATGAATATTGTAAATGCACAAACAGTAATTTCTCCGCATTGCAAGGTGCAATTCTGAAATTTTTTGCTTTTTCCTGCTCCTCTTAGCATGATAAAGAAGATTCAAAGAGAGTGAGATGCCAGCTCCTTTCATTCAGTCAGTAGCTTCAATCATTTCTGGATGTTTTTCAATGGCAAAAATCAATGAATATTGTAAATGCACAAACAGTAATTTCTCCGCATTGCAAGGTGCAATTCTGAAATTTTTTGCTTTTTCCTGCTCCTCTTAGCATGATAAAGAAGATTCAAAGAGAGTGAGATGCCAGCTCCTTTCATTCAGTCAGTAGCTTCAATCATTTCTGGACGTTTTTCAATGGCAAAAATCAATGAATATTGTAAATGCACAAACAGTAATTTCTCCGCATTGCAAGGTGCAATTCTGAAATTTTTTGCTTTTTCCTGCTCCTCTTAGCATGATAAAGAAGATTCAAAGAGAGTGAGATGCCAGCTCCTTTCATTCAGTCAGTAGCTTCAAACATTTCTGGTATAAACATTTCTGGACGTTTTTCAATGGCAAAAATCAATGAATATTGTAAATGCACAAACAGTAATATCTCCACATTGCAAGGTGCAATTCTGAAATTTTTTGCTTTTTCCTGCTAATCCTAGCATGATAAAGAAGATTCAAATAGAGTGAGATGCCAGCTCCTTTCATTCAGTCAGTAGCTTCAAACATTTCTGTATGTTTTTCAATGGCAAAAATCAATGAATATTGTAAATGCACAAACAGTAATATCTCCACATTGCAAGGTGCAATTCTGAAATTTTTTGCTTTTTCCTGCTAATCCTAGCATGGTAAAGAAGATTCAAAGAGAGTGAGATGCCAGCTCCTTTCATTCAGTCAGTAGCTTCAAACATTTCTGGACGTTTTTCAATGGCATAAATCAATGAATATTGTAAATGCACAAACAGTAATATCTCCACATTGCAAGGTGCAATTCTGAAATTTTTTGCTTTTTCCTGCTACTCCTAGCATGATAAAGAAGATTCAAAGAGAGTGAGATGCCTGCTCCTTTCATTCAGTCAGTAGCTTCAAACATTTCTGGACGTTTTTCAATGGCAAAAATCAATGAATATTGTAAATGCACAAACAGTAATATCTCCACATTGCAAGGTGCAATTCTGAAATTTTTTGCTTTTCCCTGCTAATCCTAGCATGATAAAGAAGATTCAAAGAGAGTAAGATGCCAGCTCCTTTCATTCAGTCAGTAGCTTCAAACATTTCTGGACGTTTTTCAATGGCAAAAATCAATGAATATTGTAAATGCACAAACAGTAATTTCTCCGCATTGCAAGGTGCAATTCTGAAATTTTTTGCTTTTTCCTGCTCCTCTTAGCATGATAAAGAAGATTCAAAGAGAGTGAGATGCCAGCTCCTTTCATTCAGTCAGTAGCTTCAATCATTTCTGGATGTTTTTCAATGGCAAAAATCAATGAATATTGTAAATGCACAAACAGTAATTTCTCCGCATTGTAAGGTGCAATTCTGAAATTTTTTGCTTTTTCCTGCTCCTCTTAGCATGATAAAGAAGATTCAAAGATAGTGAGATGCCAGCTTCTTTCATTCAGTCAGTAGCTTCAAACATTTCTGGTATATGAATAACATGATGTTTTTCAATGGCAAAAATCAATGAATATTGTAAATGCACAAACAGTAATTTCTCCGCATTGCAAGTTGCAATTCTGAAATTTTTTGCTTTTTCCTGCTCCTCTTAGCATGATAAAGAAGATTCAAAGAGAGTGAGATGCCAGCTCCTTTCATTCAGTCAGTAGCTTCAATCATTTCTGGACGTTTTTCAATGGAAAAAATCAATGAATATTGTAAATGCACAAACAGTAATTTCTCCGCATTGCAAGGTGCAATTCTGAAATTTTTTGCTTTTTCCTGCTCCTCTTAGCATGATAAAGAAGATTCAAAGAGAGTGAGATGCCAGCTCCTTTCATTCAGTCAGTAGCTTCAATCATTTCTGGACGTTTTTCAATGGCAAAAATCAATGAATATTGTAAATGCACAAACAGTAATTTCTCCGCATTGCAAGTTGCAATTCTGAAATTTTTTGCTTTTTCCTGCTCCTCTTACCATGATAAAGAAGATTCAAAGAGAGTGAGATGCCAGCTCCTTTCATTCAGTCAGTAGCTTCAATCATTTCTGGACGTTTTTCAATGGCAAAAATCAATGAATATTGTAAATGCACAAACAGTAATTTCTCCGCATTGCAAGGTGCAATTCTGAAATTTTTTGCTTTTTCCTGCTCCTCTTAGCATGATAAAGAAGATTCAAAAAGAGTGAGATGCCAGCTCCTTTCATTCAGTCAGTAGCTTCAATCATTTCTGGACGTTTTTCAATGGCAAAAATCAATGAATATTGTAAATGCACAAACAGTAATTTCTCCGCATTGCAAGGTGCAATTCTGAAATTTTTTGCTTTTTCCTGCTCCTCTTAGCATGATAAAGAAGATTCAAAGAGAGTGAGATGCCAGCTCCTTTCATTCAGTCAGTAGCTTCAATCATTTCTGGCATATGAATAACATGATGTTTTTCAATGGCAAAAATCAATGAATATTGTAAATGCACAAACAGTAATTTCTCCGCATTGCAAGGTGCAATTCTGAAATTTTTTGCTTTTTCCTGCTCCTCTTAGCATGATAAAGAAGATTCAAAGAGAGTGAGATGCCAGCTCCTTTCATTCAGTCAGTAGCTTCAATCATTTCTGGACGTTTTTCAATGGCAAAAATCAATGAATATTGTAAATGCACAAACAGTAATTTCTCCGCATTGCAAGGTGCAATTCTGAAATTTTTTGCTTTTTCCTGCTCCTCTTAGCATCATAAAGAAGATTCAAAGAGAGTAAGATGCCAGCTCCTTTCATTCAGTCAGTAGCTTCAATCATTTCTGGACGTTTTTCAATGGCAAAAATCAATTAATATTGTAAATGCACAAACAGTAATTTCTCCGCATTGCAAGGTGCAATTCTGAAATTTTTTGCTTTTTCCTGCTCCTCTTAGCATGATAAAGAAGATTCAAAGAGAGTGAGATGCCAGCTCCTTTCATTCAGTCAGTAGCTTCAATTATTTCTGGTATATGAATAACATGATGTTTTTCAATGTCAAAAATCAATGAATATTGTAAATGCACAAACAGTAATTTCTCCGCATTGCAAGGTGCAATTCTGAAATTTTTTGCTTTTTCCTGCTCCTCTTAGCATGGTAAAGAAGATTCAAAGAGAGTGAGATGCCAACTCCTTTCATTCAGTCAGTAGCTTCAATCATTTCTGGACGTTTTTCAATGGCAAAAATCAATGAATATTGTAAATGCACAAACAGTAATTTCTCCGCATTGCAAGGTGCAATTCTGAAATTTTTTGCTTTTTCCTGCTCCTCTTAGCATGATAAAGAAGATTCAAAGAGAGTGAGATGCCAGCTCCTTTCATTCAGTCAGTAGCTTCAATCATTTCTGGACGTTTTTCAATGGCAAAAATCAATGAATATTGTAAATGCACAAACAGTAATTTCTCCGCATTGCAAGGTGCAATTCTGAAATTTTTTGCTTTTTCCTGCTCCTCTTAGCATGATAAAGAAGATTCAAAGAGAGTGAGATGCCAGCTCCTTTCATTCAGTCAGTAGCTTCAATCATTTCTGGGTATGAATAACATGATGTTTTTCAATGGCAAAAATCAATGAATATTGTAAATGCACAAACAGTAATTTCTCCGCATTGCAAGGTGCAATTCTGAAATTTTTTGCTTTTTCCTGCTCCTCTTAGCATGATAAAGAAGATTCAAAGAGAGTGAGATGCCAGCTCCTTTCATTCAGTCAGTAGCTTCAATCATTTCTGGACGTTTTTCAATGGCAAAAATCAATGAATATTGTAAATGCACAAACAGTAATTTCTCCGCATTGCAAGGTGCAATTCTGAAATTTTTTGCTTTTTCCTGCTCCTCTTAGCATGATAAAGAAGATTCAAAGAGAGTGAGATGCCAGCTCCTTTCATTCAGTCAGTAGTTTCAATCATTTCTGGACGTTTTTCAATGGCAAAAATCAATGAATATTGTAAATGCACAAACAGTAATTTCTCCGCATTGCAAGGTGCAATTCTGAATTTTTTTGCTTTTTCCTGCTCCTCTTAGCATGATAAAGAAGATTCAAAGAGAGTGAGATGCCAGCTCCTTTCATTCAGTCAGTAGCTTCAAACATTTCTGGTATAAACATTTCTGGACGTTTTTCAATGGCAAAAATCAATGAATATTGTAAATGCACAAACAGTAATATCTCCACATTGCAAGGTGCAATTCTGAAATTTTTTGCTTTTTCCTGCTAATCCTAGCATGATAAAGAAGATTCAAATAGAGTGAGATGCCAGCTCCTTTCATTCAGTCAGTAGCTTCAAACATTTCTGGACGTTTTTCAATGGCAAAAATCAATGAATATTGTAAATGCACAAACAGTAATATCTCCACATTGCAAGGTGCAATTCTGAAATTTTTTGCTCTTTCCTGCTAATCCTAGCATGATAAAGAAGATTCAAAGAGAGTGAAATGCCAGCTCCTTTCATTCAGTCAGTAGCTTCAAACATTTCTGGTATATGAATAACATGATGTTTTTCAATGGCAAAAATCAATGAATATTGTAAATGCACAAACAGTAATATCTCCACATTGCAAGGTGCAATTCTGAAATTTTTTGCTTTTTCCTGCTAATCCTAGCATGATAAAGAAGATTCAAAGAGAGTGAGATGCCAGCTCCTTTCATTCAGTCAGTAGCTTCAAATATTTCTGGACGTTTTTCAATGGAAAAAATCAATGAATATTGTAAATGCACAAACAGTAATATCTCCACATTGCAAGGTGCAATTCTGAAATTTTTTGCTTTTTCCTGCTACTCCTAGCATGATAAAGAAGATTCAAAGAGAGTGATATGCCAGCTCCTTTCATTCAGTCAGTAGCTTCAAACATTTCTGGACGTTTTTCAATGGCAAAAATCAATGAATATTGTAAATGCACAAACAGTAATATCTCCACATTGCAAGGTGCAATTCTGAAATTTTTTGCTTTTTCCTGCTAATCCTAGCATGATAAAGAAGATTCAAAGAGAGTGAGATGCCAGCTCCTTTCATTCAGTCAGTAGCTTCAAACATTTCTGGACGTTTTTCAATGGCAAAAATCAATGAATATTGTAAATGCACAAACAGTAATATCTCCACATTGCAAGGTGCAATTCTGAAATTTTTTGCTTTTTCCTGCTAATCCTAGCATGATAAAGAAGATTCAAAGAGAGTGAGATGCCAGCTCCTTTCATTCAGTCAGTAGCTTCAATCATTTCTGGTATATGAATAACATGATGTTTTTCAATGGCAAAAATCAATGATTATTGTAAATGCACAAACAGTAATTTCTCCGCATTGCAAGGTGCAATTCTGAATTTTTTTGCTTTTTCCTGCTCCTCTTAGCATGATAAAGAAGATTCAAAGAGAGTGAGATGCCAGCTCCTTTCATTCAGTCAGTAGCTTCAAACATTTCTGGTATAAACATTTCTGGACGTTTTTCAATGGCAAAAATCAATGAATATTGTAAATGCACAAACAGTAATATCTCCACATTGCAAGGTGCAATTCTGAAATTTTTTGCTTTTTCCTGCTAATCCTATCATGATAAAGAAGATTCAAAGAGAGTGAGATGCCAGCTCCTTTCATTCAGTCAGTAGCTTCAAACATTTCTGGACGTGTTTCAATGGCAAAAATCAATGAATATTGTAAATGCACAAACAGTAATTTCTCCGCATTGCAAGGTGCAATTCTGAATTTTTTTGCTTTTTCCTGCTCCTCTTAGCATAATAAAGAAGATTCAAAGAGAGTGAGATGCCAGCTCCTTTCATTCAGTCAGTAGCTTCAAACATTTCTGGTATAAACATTTCTGGACGTTTTTCAATGGCAAAAATCAATGAATATTGTAAATGCACAAACAGTAATATCTCCACATTGCAAGGTGCAATTCTGAAATTTTTTGCTTTTTCCTGCTAATCCTAGCATGATAAAGAAGATTCAAATAGAGTGAGATGCCAGCTCCTTTCATTCAGTCAGTAGCTTCAAACATTTCTGGACGTTTTTCAATGGCAAAAATCAATGAATATTGTAAATGCACAAACAGTAATATCTCCACATTGCAAGGTGCAATTCTGAAATTTTTTGCTTTTTCCTGCTAATCCTAGCATGATAAAGAAGATTCAAAGAGAGTGAGATGCCAGCTCCTTTCATTCAGTCAGTAGCTTCAAACATTTCTGGTATATGAATAACATGATGTTTTTCAAAGGCAAAAATCAATGAATATTGTAAATGCACAAACAGTAATATCTCCACATTGCAAGGTGCAATTCTGAAATTTTTTGCTTTTTCCTGCTAATCCTAGCATGATAAAGAAGATTCAAAGAGAGTGAGATGCCAGCTCCTTTCATTCAGTCAGTAGCTTCAAACATTTCTGGACGTTTTTCAATGGAAAAAATCAATGAATATTGTAAATGCACAAACTGTAATATCTCCACATTACAAGGTGCAATTCTGAAATTTTTTGCTTTTTCCTGCTACTCCTAGCATGATAAAGAAGATTCAAAGAGAGGGAGATGCCAGCTCCTTTCATTCAGTCAGTAGCTTCAAACATTTCTGGACGTTTTTCAATGGCAAAAATCAATGAATATTGTAAATGCACAAACAGTAATATCTCCACATTGCAAGGTGCAATTCTGAAATTTTTTGCTTTTTCCTGCTAATCCTAGCATGATAAAGAAGATTCAAAGAGAGTGAGATGCCAGCTCCTTTCATTCAGTCAGTAGCTTCAAACATTTCTGGACGTTTTTCAATGGCAAAAATCAATGAATATTGTAAATGCACAAACAGTAATATCTCCACATTTCAAGGTGCAATTCTGAAATTTTTTGCTTTTTCCTGCTAATCCTAGCATGATAAAGAAGATTCAAAGAGAGTGAGATGCCAGCTCCTTTCATTCAGTCAGTAGCTTCAATCATTTCTGGTATATGAATAACATGATGTTTTTCAATGGCAAAAATCAATGAATATTGTAAATGCACAAACAGTAATTTCTCCGCATTGCAAGGTGCAATTCTGAAATTTTTTGCTTTTTCCTGCTCCTCTTAGCATGATAAATAAGATTCAAAGAGAGTGAGATGCCAGCTCCTTTCATTCAGTCAGTAGCTTCAAACATTTCTGGTATAAACATTTCTGGACGTTTTTCAATGGCAAAAATCAATGAATATTGTAAATGCACAAACAGTAATATCTCCACATTGCAAGGTGCAATTCTGAAATTTTTTGCTTTTTCCTGCTAATCCTAGCATGATAAAGAAGATTCAAAGAGAGGGAGATGCCAGCTCCTTTCATTCAGTCAGTAGCTTCAAACATTTCTGGACGTTTTTCAATGGCAAAAATCAATGAATATTGTAAATGCACAAACAGTAATATCTCCACATTGCAAGGTGCAATTCTGAAATTTTTTGCTTTTTCCTGCTAATCCTAGCATGATAAAGAAGATTCAAAGAGAGTGAGATGCCAGCTCCTTTCATTCAGTCAGTAGCTTCAAACATTTCTGGACGTTTTTCAATGGCAAAAATCAATGAATATTGTAAATGCACAAACAGTAATATCTCCACATTTCACGGTGCAATTCTGAAATTTTTTGCTTTTTCCTGCTAATCCTAGCATGATAAAGAAGATTCAAAGAGAGTGAGATGCCAGCTCCTTTCATTCAGTCAGTAGCTTCAATCATTTCTGGTATATGAATAACATGATGTTTTTCAATGGCAAAAATCAATGAATATTGTAAATGCACAAACAGTAATTTCTCCGCATTGCAAGGTGCAATTCTGAAATTTTTTGCTTTTTCCTGCTCCTCTTAGCATGATAAATAAGATTCAAAGAGAGTGAGATGCCAGCTCCTTTCATTCAGTCAGTAGCTTCAAACATTTCTGGTATAAACATTTCTGGACGTTTTTCAATGGCAAAAATCAATGAATATTGTAAATGCACAAACAGTAATATCTCCACATTGCAAGGTGCAATTCTGAAATTTTTTGCTTTTTCCTGCTAACCCTAGCATGATAAAGAAGATTCAAAGAGAGTGAGATGCCAGCTCCTTTCATTCAGTCAGTAGCTTCAAACATTTCTGGACGTTTTTCAATGGCAAAAATCAATGAATATTGTAAATGCACAAACAGTAATATCTCCACATTGCAAGGTGCAATTCTGAAATTTTTTGCTTTTTCCTGCTAATCCTAGCATGATAAAGAAGATTCAAAGAGAGGGAGATGCCAGCTCCTTTCATTCAGTCAGTAGCTTCAAACATTTCTGGACGTTTTTCAATGGCAAAAATCAATGAATATTGTAAATGCACAAACAGTAATATCTCCACATTGCAAGGTGCAATTCTGAAATTTTTTGCTTTTTCCTGCTAATCCTAGCATGATAAAGAAGATTCAAAGAGAGTGAGATGCCAGCTCCTTTCATTCAGTCAGTAGCTTCAAACATTTCTGGACGTTTTTCAATGGCAAAAATCAATGAATATTGTAAATGCACAAACAGTAATATCTCCACATTTCACGGTGCAATTCTGAAATTTTTTGCTTTTTCCTGCTAATCCTAGCATGATAAAGAAGATTCAAAGAGAGTGAGATGCCAGCTCCTTTCATTCAGTCAGTAGCTTCAATCATTTCTGGTATATGAATAACATGATGTTTTTCAATGGCAAAAATCAATGAATATTGTAAATGCACAAACAGTAATTTCTCCGCATTGCAAGGTGCAATTCTGAAATTTTTTGCTTTTTCCTGCTCCTCTTAGCATGATAAATAAGATTCAAAGAGAGTGAGATGCCAGCTCCTTTCATTCAGTCAGTAGCTTCAAACATTTCTGGTATAAACATTTCTGGACGTTTTTCAATGGCAAAAATCAATGAATATTGTAAATGCACAAACAGTAATATCTCCACATTGCAAGGTGCAATTCTGAAATTTTTTGCTTTTTCCTGCTAACCCTAGCATGATAAAGAAGATTCAAAGAGAGTGAGATGCCAGCTCCTTTCATTCAGTCAGTAGCTTCAAACATTTCTGGACGTTTTTCAATGGCAAAAATCAATGAATATTGTAAATGCACAAACAGTAATATCTCCACATTGCAAGGTGCAATTCTGAAATTTTTTGCTTTTTCCTGCTAATCCTATCATGATAAAGAAGATTCAAAGAGAGTGAGATGCCAGCTCCTTTCATTCAGTCAGTAGCTTCAAACATTTCTGGACGTGTTTCAATGGCAAAAATCAATAAATATTGTAAATGCACAAACAGTAATTTCTCCGCATTGCAAGGTGCAATTCTGAATTTTTTTGCTTTTTCCTGCTCCTCTTAGCATGATAAAGAAGATTCAAAGAGAGTGAGATGCCAGCTCCTTTCATTCAGTCAGTAGCTTCAATCATTTCTGGACGTTTTTCAATGGCAAAAATCAATGAATATTGTAAATGCACAAACAGTAATTTCTCCGCATTGCAAGGTGCAATACTGAAATTTTTTGCTTTTTCCTGCTCCTCTTAGCATGATAAAGAAGATTCAAAGAGAGTGAGATGCCAGCTCCTTTCATTCAGTCAGTAGCTTCAATCATTTCTGGACGTTTTTCAATGGCAAAAATCAATGAATATTGTAAATGCACAAACAGTAATTTCTCCGCATTGCAAGGTGCAATTCTGAAATTTTTTGCTTTTTCCTGCTCCTCTTAGCATGATAAAGAAGATTCAAAGAGAGTGAGATGCCAGCTCCTTTCATTCAGTCAGTAGCTTCAAACATTTCTGGTATATGAATAACATGATGTTTTTCAATGGCAAAAATCAATGAATATTGTAAATGCACAAACAGTAATTTCTCCGCATTGCAAGGTGCAATTCTGAAATTTTTTGCTTTTTCCTGCTCCTCTTAGCATGATAAAGAAGATTCAAAGAGAGTGAGATGCCAGCTCCTTTCATTCAGTCAGTAGCTTCAATCATTTCTGGACGTTTTTCAATGGCAAAAATCAATGAATATTGTAAATGCACAAACAGTAATTTCTCCGCATTGCAAGGTTTCAGAATTGCACCTTGCAATGTGGAGATCTTACTGTTTGTGCATTTACAGTATTCATTGATTTTTGCCATTGAAAAACGTCCAGAAATGTTTGAAGCTACTGACTGAATGAAGGGAGCTGGCATCTCACTCACTTTGAATGTTCTTTATCATGCTAGGATTAGCAGGAAAAAGCAAAAAATTTCAGAATTGCACCTTGCAATGTGGAGAAATTACTGTTTGTGCATTTACAATATTCATTGATTTTTGCCATTGAAAAACATCATGTTATTCATATACCAGAAATGTTTGAAGCTACTGACTGAATGAAAGGATCTGGCATCTCACTATCTTTGAATCTTCTTTATCATGCTAGGATTAGCAGGAAAAAGCAAAACATTTCAGAATTGCACCTTGCAATGTTTAGATATTACTGTTTGTGCATTTACAATATTCATTGATTTTTGCCATTGAAAAACGTCCAGAAATGTTTGAAGCTACTGACTGAATGAAAGGAGCTGGCATCTCACTCTATTTGAATCTTCTTTATCATGCTAGGATTAGCAGGAAAAAGCAAAAAATTTCAGAATTGCACCTTGCAATGTGGAGATATTACTGTTTGTGCATTTACAATATTCATTGATTTTTGCCATTGAAAAACGTCCAGAAATGTTTGAAGCTACTGACTGAATGAAAGGAGCTGGCATCTCACTCTCTTTGAATATTCTTTATCATGCTAGGAGTAGCAGGAAAAAGCAAAAAATTTCAGAATTGCACCTTGCAATGTGGAGATATTACTGTTTGTGCATTTACAATATTCATTGATTTTTGCCATTGAAAAACGTCCAGAAATGTTTGAAGCTACTGACTGAATGAAAGGAGCTGGCATCTCACTCTCTTTGAATCTTCTTTATCATGCTAGGATTAGCAGGAAAAAGCAAAAAATTTCAGAATTGCACCTTGCAATGTGGAGATATTACTGTTTGTGCATTTACAATATTCATTGATTTTTGCCATTGAAAAACATCATGTTATTCATATACCAGAAATGTTTGAGGCTACTGACTGAATGAAAGGACCTGGCATCTCACTCTCTTTGAATCTTCTTTATCATGATAGGATTAGCAGGAAAAAGCAAAAAATTTCAGAATTGCACCTTGCAATGTGGAGATATTACTGTTTGTGCATTTACAATATTCATTGATTTTTGCCATTGAAAAACGTCCAGAAATGTTTGAAGCTACTGACTGAATGAAAGGAGCTGGCATCTCACCCTATTTGAATATTCTTTATCATGCTAGGATTAGCAGGAAAAAGCAAAAAATTTCAGAATTGCACCTTGCAATGTGGAGATATTACTGTTTGTGCATTTACAATATTCATTGATTTTTGCCATTGAAAAACGTCCAGAAATGTTTATACCAGAAATGTTTGAAGCTACTGACTGAATGAAAGGAGCTGGCATCTCACTCTCTTTGAATCTTCTTTATCATGCTAAGAGGAGCAGGAAAAAGCAAAAAAATTCAGAATTGCACCTTGCAATGCGGAGAAATTACTGTTTGTGCATTTACAATATTCATTGATTTTTGCCATTGAAAAACGTCCAGAAATGATTGAAGCTACTGACTGAATGAAAGGAGCTGGCATCTCACTCTCTTTGAATCTTCTTTATCATGCTAAGAGGAGCAGGAAAAAGCAAAAAATTTCAGAATTGCACCTTGCAATGTGGAGAAATTACTGTTTGTGCATTTACAATATTCATTGATTTTTGCCATTGAAAAACATCATGTTATTCATACCCAGAAATGATTGAAGCTACTGACTGAATGAAAGGAGCTGGCATCTCACTCTCTTTGAATCTTCTTTATCATGCTAAGAGGAGCAGGAAAAAGCAAAACATTTCAGAATTGCACCTTGCAATGCGGAGAAATTACTGTTTGTGCATTTACAATATTCATTGATTTTTGCCATTGAAAAACGTCCAGAAATGATTGAAGCTACTGACTGAATGAAAGGAGCTGGCATCTCACTCTCTTTGAATCTTCTTTATCATGCTAAGAGGAGCAGGAAAAAGCAAAAAATTTCAGAATTGCACCTTGCAATGCGGAGAAATTACTGTTTGTGCATTTACAATATTCATTGATTTTTGCCATTGAAAAACGTCCAGAAATGATTGAAGCTACTGACTGAATGAAAGGAGCTGGCATCTCACTCTCTTTGAATCTTCTTTACCATGCTAAGAGGAGCAGGAAAAAGCAAAAAATTTCAGAATTGCACCTTGCAATGCGGAGAAATTACTGTTTGTGCATTTACAATATTCATTGATTTTTGCCATTGAAAAACATCATGTTATTCATATACCAGAAATGATTGAAGCTACTGACTGAATGAAAGGAGCTGGCATCTCACTCTCTTTGAATCTTCTTTATCATGCTAGGATTAGCAGGAAAAAGCAAAAAATTTCAGAATTGCACCTTGCAATGTGGAGATATTACTGTTTGTGCATTTACAATATTCATTGATTTTTGCCATTGAAAAACGTCCAGAAATGTTTATACCAGAAATGTTTGAAGCTACTGACTGAATGAAAGGAGCTGGCATCTCACTCTCTTTGAATCTTCTTTATCATGCTAAGAGGAGCAGGAAAAAGCAAAAAAATTCAGAATTGCACCTTGCAATGCGGAGAAATTACTGTTTGTGCATTTACAATATTCATTGATTTTTGCCATTGAAAAATGTCCAGAAATGATTGAAGCTACTGACTGAATGAAAGGAGCTGGCATCTCACTCTCTTTGAATCTTCTTTATCATGCTAAGAGGAGCAGGAAAAAGCAAAAAATTTCAGAATTCCACCTTGCAATGCGGAGAAATTACTGTTTGTGCATTTACAATATTCATTGATTTTTGCCATTGAAAAACGTCCAGAAATGATTGAAGCTACTGACTGAATGAAAGGAGCTGGCATCTCACTCTCTTTGAATCTTCTTTATCATGCTAAGAGGAGCAGGAAAAAGCAAAAAATTTCAGAATTACACCTTGCAATGCGGAGAAATTACTGTTTGTGCATTTACAATATTCATTGATTTTTGCCATTGAAAAACGTCCAGAAATGATTGAAGCTACTGACTGAATGAAAGGAGCTGGCATCTCACTCTCTTTGAATCTTCTTTACCATGCTAAGAGGAGCAGGAAAAAGCAAAAAATTTCAGAATTGCACCTTGCAATGCGGAGAAATTACTGTTTGTGCATTTACAATATTCATTGATTTTTGCCATTGAAAAACATCATGTTATTCATATACCAGAAATGATTGAAGCTACTGACTGAATGAAAGGAGCTGGCATCTCACTCTCTTTGAATCTTCTTTATCATGCTAAGAGGAGCAGGAAAAAGCAAAAAATTTCAGAATTGCACCTTGCAATGCGGAGAAATTACTGTTTGTGCATTTACAATATTCATTGATTTTTGCCATTGAAAAACGTCCAGAAGTGATTGAAGCTACTGACTGAATGAAAGGAGCTGGCATCTCACTCTCTTTGAATCTTCTTTATCATGCTAAGAGGAGCAGGAAAAAGCAAAAAAATTCAGAATTGCACCTTGCAATGCGGAGAAATTACTGTTTGTGCATTTACAATATTCATTGATTTTTGCCATTGAAAAACGTCCAGAAATGATTGAAGCTACTGACTGAATGAAAGGAGCTGGCATCTCACTCTCTTTGAATCTTCTTTACCATGCTAAGAGGAGCAGGAAAAAGCAAAAAATTTCAGAATTGCACCTTGCAATGCGGAGAAATTACTGTTTGTGCAGTTACAATATTCATTGATTTTTGCCATTGAAAAACATCATGTTATTCATATACCAGAAATGATTGAAGCTACTGACTGAATGAAAGGAGCTGGCATCTCACTCTCTTTGAATCTTCTTTATCATGCTAAGAGGAGCAGGAAAAAGCAAAAAATTTCAGAATTGCACCTTGCAATGCGGAGAAATTACTGTTTGTGCATTTACAATATTCATTGATTTTTGCCATTGAAAAACGTCCAGAAATGATTGAAGCTACTGACTGAATGAAAGGAGCTGGCATCTCACTCTCTTTGAATCTTCTTTATCATGCTAAGAGGAGCAGGAAAAAGCAAAAAATTTCAGAATTGCACCTTGCAATGCGGAGAAATTACTGTTTGTGCATTTACAATATTCATTGATTTTTGCCATTGAAAAACGTCCAGAAATGATTGAAGCTACTGACTGAATGAAAGGAGCTGGCATCTCACTCTCTTTGAATCTTCTTTATCATGCTAAGAGGAGCAGGAAAAAGCAAAAAATTTCAGAATTGCACCTTGCAATGCGGAGAAATTACTGTTTGTGCATTTACAATATTCATTGATTTTTGCCATTGAAAAACGTCCAGAAATGATTGAAGCTACTGACTGAATGAAAGGAGCTGGCATCTCACTCTCTTTGAATCTTCTTTACCATGCTAAGAGGAGCAGGAAAAAGCAAAAAATTTCAGAATTGCACCTTGCAATGCGGAGAAATTACTGTTTGTGCATTTACAATATTCATTGATTTTTGCCATTGAAAAACATCATGTTATTCATATACCAGAAATGATTGAAGCTACTGACTGAATGAAAGGAGCTGGCATCTTACTCTCTTTGAATCTTCTTTATCATGCTAAGAGGAGCAGGAAAAAGCAAAAAATTTCAGAATTGCACCTTGCAATGCGGAGAAATTACTGTTTGTGCATTTACAATATTCATTGATTTTTGCCATTGAAAAACGTCCAGAAGTGATTGAAGCTACTGACTGAATGAAAGGAGCTGGCATCTCACTCTCTTTGAATCTTCTTTATCATGCTAAGAGGAGCAGGAAAAAGCAAAAAAATTCAGAATTGCACCTTGCAATGCGGAGAAATTACTGTTTGTGCATTTACAATATTCATTGATTTTTGCCATTGAAAAACGTCCAGAAATGATTGAAGCTACTGACTGAATGAAAGGAGCTGGCATCTCACTCTCTTTGAATCTTCTTTACCATGCTAAGAGGAGCAGGAAAAAGCAAAAAATTTCAGAATTGCACCTTGCAATGCGGAGAAATTACTGTTTGTGCAGTTACAATATTCATTGATTTTTGCCATTGAAAAACATCATGTTATTCATATACCAGAAATGATTGAAGCTACTGACTGAATGAAAGGAGCTGGCATCTCACTCTCTTTGAATCTTCTTTATCATGCTAAGAGGAGCAGGAAAAAGCAAAAAATTTCAGAATTGCACCTTGCAATGCGGAGAAATTACTGTTTGTGCATTTACAATATTCATTGATTTTTGCCATTGAAAAACGTCCAGAAATGATTGAAGCTACTGACTGAATGAAAGGAGCTGGCATCTCACTCTCTTTGAATCTTCTTTATCATGCTAAGAGGAGCAGGAAAAAGCAAAAAATTTCAGAATTGCACCTTGCAATGCGGAGAAATTACTGTTTGTGCATTTACAATATTCATTGATTTTTGCCATTGAAAAACGTCCAGAAATGATTGAAGCTACTGACTGAATGAAAGGAGCTGGCATGTAACTCTCTTTGAGTCTTCTTTATCATGCTAAGAGGAGCAGGAAAAAGCAAAAAATTTCAGAATTGCACCTTGCAATGCGGAGAAATTACTCTTTGTGCATTTACAATATTCATTGATTTTTGCCATTGAAAAACATCATGTTATTCATTTACCAGAAATGTTTGAAGCTACTGACTGAATGAAAGAAGCTGGCATCTCACTATCTTTGAATCTTCTTTATCATGCTAAGAGGAGCAGGAAAAAGCAAAAAATTTCAGAATTCCACCTTACAATGCGGAGAAATTACTGTTTGTGCATATACAATATTCATTGATTTTTGCCATTGAAAAACGTCCAGAAATGTTTGAAGCTACTGACTGAATGAAAGGAGCTGGCATCTCACTCTATTTGAATATTCTTTATCATGCTAGGATTAGCAGGAAAAAGCAAAAAATTTCAGAATTGCACCTTGCAATGTGGAGATATTACTGTTTGTGCATTTACAATATTCATTGATTTTTGCCATTGAAAAACGTCCAGAAATGTTTATACCAGAAATGTTTGAAGCTACTGACTGAATGAAAGGAGCTGGCATCTCACTCTCTTTGAATCTTCTTTATCATGCTAAGAGGAGCAGGAAAAAGCAAAAAAATTCAGAATTGCACCTTGCAATGCGGAGAAATTACTGTTTGTGCATTTACAATATTCATTGATTTTTGCCATTGAAAAATGTCCAGAAATGATTGAAGCTACTGACTGAATGAAAGGAGCTGGCATCTCACTCTCTTTGAATCTTCTTTATCATGCTAAGAGGAGCAGGAAAAAGCAAAAAATTTCAGAATTGCACCTTGCAATGCGGAGAAATTACTGTTTGTGCATTTACAATATTCATTGATTTTTGCCATTGAAAAACGTCCAGAAATGATTTAAGCTACTGACTGAATGAAAGGAGCTGGCATCTCACTCTCTTTGAATCTTCTTTATCATGCTAAGAGGAGCAGGAAAAAGCAAAAAATTTCAGAATTGCACCTTGCAATGTGGAGAAATTACTGTTTGTGCATTTACAATATTCATTGATTTTTGCCATTGAAAAACATCATGTTATTCATACCCAGAAATGATTGAAGCTACTGAACGAATGAAAGGAGCTGGCATCTCACTCTCTTTGAATCTTCTTTATCATGCTAAGAGGAGCAGGAAAAAGCAAAAAATTTCAGAATTGCACCTTGCAATGCGGAGAAATTACTGTTTGTGCATTTACAATATTCATTGATTTTTGCCATTGAAAAACATCATGTTATTCATATACCAGAAATGATTGAAGCTACTGACTGAATGAAAGGAGCTGGCATCTCACTCTCTTTGAATCTTCTTTATCATGCTAAGAGGAGCAGGAAAAAGCAAAAAATTTCAGAATTGCACCTTGCAATGCGGAGAAATTACTGTTTGTGCATTTACAATATTCATTGATTATTGCCATTGAAAAACGTCCAGAAATGATTGAAGCTACTGACTGAATGAAAGGAGCTGGCATCTCAATCTCTTTGAATCTTCTTTATCATGCTAAGAGGAGCAGGAAAAAGCAAAAAATTTCAGAATTGCACCTTGCAATGCGGAGAAATTACTGTTTGTGCATTTACAATATTCATTGATTTTTGCCATTGAAAAACGTCCAGAAATGATTGAAGCTACTGACTGAATGAAAGGAGCTGGCATCTCACTCTCTTTGAATCTTCTTTACCATGCCAAGAGGAGCAGGAAAAAGCAAAAAATTTCAGAATTGCACCTTGCAATGCGGAGAAATTACTGTTTGTGCATTTACAATATTCATTGATTTTTGCCATTGAAAAACATCATGTTATTCATATACCAGAAATGATTGAAGCTACTGACTGAATGAAAGGAGCTGGCATCTCACTCTCTTTGAATCTTCTTTATCATGCTAAGAGGAGCAGGAAAAAGCAAAAAATTTCAGAATTGCACCTTGCAATGCGGAGAAATTACTGTTTGTGCATTTACAATATTCATTGATTTTTGCCATTGAAAAACGTCCAGAAGTGATTGAAGCTACTGACTGAATGAAAGGAGCTGGCATCTCACTCTCTTTGAATCTTCTTTATCATGCTAAGAGGAGCAGGAAAAAGCAAAAAAATTCAGAATTGCACCTTGCAATGCGGAGAAATTACTGTTTGTGCATTTACAATATTCATTGATTTTTGCCATTGAAAAACGTCCAGAAATGATTGAAGCTACTGACTGAATGAAAGGAGCTGGCATCTCACTCTCTTTGAATCTTCTTTACCATGCTAAGAGGAGCAGGAAAAAGCAAAAAATTTCAGAATTGCACCTTGCAATGCGGAGAAATTACTGTTTGTGCAGTTACAATATTCATTGATTTTTGCCATTGAAAAACATCATGTTATTCATATACCAGAAATGATTGAAGCTACTGACTGAATGAAAGGAGCTGGCATCTCACTCTCTTTGAATCTTCTTTATCATGCTAAGAGGAGCAGGAAAAAGCAAAAAATTTCAGAATTGCACCTTGCAATGCGGAGAAATTACTGTTTGTGCATTTACAATATTCATTGATTTTTGCCATTGAAAAACGTCCAGAAATGATTGAAGCTACTGACTGAATGAAAGGAGCTGGCATCTCACTCTCTTTGAATCTTCTTTATCATGCTAAGAGGAGCAGGAAAAAGCAAAAAATTTCAGAATTGCACCTTGCAATGCGGAGAAATTACTGTTTGTGCATTTACAATATTCATTGATTTTTGCCATTGAAAAACGTCCAGAAATGATTGAAGCTACTGACTGAATGAAAGGAGCTGGCATGTAACTCTCTTTGAGTCTTCTTTATCATGCTAAGAGGAGCAGGAAAAAGCAAAAAATTTCAGAATTGCACCTTGCAATGCGGAGAAATTACTCTTTGTGCATTTACAATATTCATTGATTTTTGCCATTGAAAAACATCATGTTATTCATTTACCAGAAATGTTTGAAGCTACTGACTGAATGAAAGAAGCTGGCATCTCACTATCTTTGAATCTTCTTTATCATGCTAAGAGGAGCAGGAAAAAGCAAAAAATTTCAGAATTCCACCTTACAATGCGGAGAAATTACTGTTTGTGCATATACAATATTCATTGATTTTTGCCATTGAAAAACGTCCAGAAATGTTTGAAGCTACTGACTGAATGAAAGGAGCTGGCATCTCACTCTATTTGAATATTCTTTATCATGCTAGGATTAGCAGGAAAAAGCAAAAAATTTCAGAATTGCACCTTGCAATGTGGAGATATTACTGTTTGTGCATTTACAATATTCATTGATTTTTGCCATTGAAAAACGTCCAGAAATGTTTATACCAGAAATGTTTGAAGCTACTGACTGAAAGAAAGGAGCTGGCATCTCACTCTCTTTGAATCTTCTTTATCATGCTAAGAGGAGCAGGAAAAAGCAAAAAAATTCAGAATTGCACCTTGCAATGCGGAGAAATTACTGTTTGTGCATTTACAATATTCATTGATTTTTGCCATTGAAAAATGTCCAGAAATGATTGAAGCTACTGACTGAATGAAAGGAGCTGGCATCTCACTCTCTTTGAATCTTCTTTATCATGCTAAGAGGAGCAGGAAAAAGCAAAAAATTTCAGAATTGCACCTTGCAATGCGGAGAAATTACTGTTTGTGCATTTACAATATTCATTGATTTTTGCCATTGAAAAACGTCCAGAAATGATTGAAGCTACTGACTGAATGAAAGGAGCTGGCATCTCACTCTCTTTGAATCTTCTTTATCATGCTAAGAGGAGCAGGAAAAAGCAAAAAATTTCAGAATTGCACCTTGCAATGTGGAGAAATTACTGTTTGTGCATTTACAATATTCATTGATTTTTGCCATTGAAAAACATCATGTTATTCATACCCAGAAATGATTGAAGCTACTGACCGAATGAAAGGAGCTGGCATCTCACTCTCTTTGAATCTTCTTTATCATGCTAAGAGGAGCAGGAAAAAGCAAAACATTTCAGAATTGCACCTTGCAATGCGGAGAAATTACTGTTTGTGCATTTACAATATTCATTGATTATTGCCATTGAAAAACGTCCAGAAATGATTGAAGCTACTGACTGAATGAAAGGAGCTGGCATCTCAATCTCTTTGAATCTTCTTTATCATGCTAAGAGGAGCAGGAAAAAGCAAAAAATTTCAGAATTGCACCTTGCAATGCGGAGAAATTACTGTTTGTGCATTTACAATATTCATTGATTTTTGCCATTGAAAAACATCATGTTATTCATATACCAGAAATGATTGAAGCTACTGACTGAATGAAAGGAGCTGGCATCTCACTCTCTTTGAATCTTCTTTATCATGCTAAGAGGAGCAGGAAAAAGCAAAAAATTTCAGAATTGCACCTTGCAATGCGGAGAAATTACTGTTTGTGCATTTACAATATTCATTGATTATTGCCATTGAAAAACGTCCAGAAATGATTGAAGCTACTGACTGAATGAAAGGAGCTGGCATCTCAATCTCTTTGAATCTTCTTTATCATGCTAAGAGGAGCAGGAAAAAGCAAAAAATTTCAGAATTGCACCTTGCAATGCGGAGAAATTACTGTTTGTGCATTTACAATATTCATTGATTTTTGCCATTGAAAAACGTCCAGAAATGATTGAAGCTACTGACTGAATGAAAGGAGCTGGCATCTCACTCTCTTTGAATCTTCTTTACCATGCTAAGAGGAGCAGGAAAAAGCAAAAAATTTCAGAATTGCACCTTGCAATGCGGAGAAATTACTGTTTGTGCAGTTACAATATTCATTGATTTTTGCCATTGAAAAACATCATGTTATTCATATACCAGAAATGATTGAAGCTACTGACTGAATGAAAGGAGCTGGCATCTCACTCTCTTTGAATCTTCTTTATCATGCTAAGAGGAGCAGGAAAAAGCAAAAAATTTCAGAATTGCACCTTGCAATGCGGAGAAATTACTGTTTGTGCATTTACAATATTCATTGATTTTTGCCATTGAAAAACGTCCAGAAATGATTGAAGCCACTGACTGAATGAAAGGAGCTGACATCTCACTCTCTTTGAATCTTCTTTATCATGCTAAGAGGAGCAGGAAAAAGCAAAAAATTTCAGAATTGCACCTTGCAATGCGGAGAAATTACTGTTTGTGCATTTACAATATTCATTGATTTTTGCCATTGAAAAACGTCCAGAAATGATTGAAGCTACTGACTGAATGAAAGGAGCTGGCATGTAACTCTCTTTGAGTCTTCTTTATCATGCTAAGAGGAGCAGGAAAAAGCAAAAAATTTCAGAATTGCACCTTGCAATGCGGAGAAATTACTCTTTGTGCATTTACAATATTCATTGATTTTTGCCATTGAAAAACATCATGTTATTCATTTACCAGAAATGTTTGAAGCTACTGACTGAATGAAAGAAGCTGGCATCTCACTATCTTTGAATCTTCTTTATCATGCTAAGAGGAGCAGGAAAAAGCAAAAAATTTCAGAATTCCACCTTACAATGCGGAGAAATTACTGTTTGTGCATATACAATATTCATTGATTTTTGCCATTGAAAAACGTCCAGAAAAGATTGAAGCTACTGACTGAATGAAAGGAGCTGGCATCTCACTCTCTTTGAATCTTCTTTATCATGCTAAGAGGAGCAGGAAAAAGCAAAAAATTTCAGAATTGCACCTTGCAATGCGGAGAAATTACTGTTTGTGCATTTACAATATTCATTGATTTTTGCCATTGAAAAACATCATGTTATTCATATACCAGAAATGTTTGAAGCTACTGACTGAATGAAAGGAGCTGGCATCTCACTCTCTTTGAATCTTCTTTATCATGCTAAGAGGAGCAGGAAAAAGCAAAAAATTTCAGAATTGCACCTTGCAATGCGGAGAAATTACTGTTTGTGCATTTACAATATTCATTGATTTTTGCCATTGAAAAACGTCCAGAAATGATTGAAGCTACTGACTGAATGAAAGGAGCTGGCATCTCACTCTCTTTGAATCTTCTTTATCATGCTAAGAGGAGCAGGAAAAAGCAAAAAAATTCAGAATTGCACCTTGCAATGCGGAGAAATTACTGTTTGTGCATTTACAATATTCATTGATTTTTGCCATTGAAAAACATCATGTTATTCATATACCAGAAATGATTGAAGCTACTGACTGAATGAAAGGAGCGGGCATCTCACTCTCTTTGAATCTTCTTTATCATGCTAAGAGGAGCAGGAAAAAGCAAAAAATTTCAGAATTGCACCTTGCAATGCGGAGAAATTACTGTTTGTGCATTTACAATATTCATTGATTTTTGCCATTGAAAAACGTCCAGAAATGATTGAAGCTACTGACTGAATGAAAGGAGCTGGCATCTCACTCTCTTTGAATCTTCTTTTTCATGCTAGGATTAGCAGGAAAAAGCAAAAAATTTCAGAATTGCACCTTGCAATGTGGAGATATTACTGTTTGTGCATTTACAATATTCATTGATTTTTGCCATTGAAAAACGTCCAGAAATGTTTGAAGCTACTGACTGAATGAAAGGAGCTGGCATCTCACTCTCTTTGAATCTTCTTTATCATGCTAGGATTAGCAGGAAAAAGCAAAAAATTTCAGAATTGCACCTTGCAATGTGGAGATATTACTGTTTGTGCATTTACAATATTCATTGATTTTTGCCATTGAAAAACGTACAGAAATGTTTGAAGCTACTGACTGAATGAAAGGAGCTGGCATCTCACTCTCTTTGAATCTTCTTTATCATGCTAGGAGTAGCAGGAAAAAGCAAAAAATTTCAGAATTGCACCTTGCAATGTGGAGATATTACTGTTTGTGCATTTACAATATTCATTGATTTTTGCCATTGAAAAACGTCCAGAAATGTTTGAAGCTACTGACTGAATGAAAGGAGCTGGCATCTCACTCTCTTTGAATCTTCTTTATCATGCTAGGATTAGCAGGAAAAAGCAAAAAATTTCAGAATTGCACCTTGCAATGTGGAGATATTACTGTTTGTGCATTTACAATATTCATTGATTTTTGCCATTAAAAAACATCATGTTATTCATATAGCAGAAATGTTTGAGGCTACTGACTGAATGAAAGGACCTGGCATCTCACTCTCTTTGAATCTTCTTTATCATGCTAGGATTAGCAGGAAAAAGCAAAAAATTTCAGAATTGCACCTTGCAATGTGGAGATATTACTGTTTGTGCATTTACAATATTCATTGATTTTTGCCATTGAAAAACGTCCAGAAATGTTTGAAGCTACTGACTGAATGAAAGGAGCTGGCATCTCACTCTATTTGAATATTCTTTATCATGCTAGGATTAGCAGGAAAAAGCAAAAAATTTCAGAATTGCACCTTGCAATGTGGAGATATTACTGTTTGTGCATTTACAATATTCATTGATTTTTGCCATTGAAAAACGTCCAGAAATGTTTATACCAGAAATGTTTGAAGTTACTGACTGAATGAAAGGAGCTGGCATCTCACTCTCTTTGAATCTTCTTTATCATGCTAAGAGGAGCAGGAAAAAGCAAAAAAATTCAGAATTGCACCTTGCAATGCGGAGAAATTACTGTTTGTGCATTTTCAATATTCATTGATTTTTGCCATTGAAAAACGTCCAGAAATGATTGAAGCTACTGACTGAATGAAAGGAGCTGGCATCTCACTCTCTTTGAATCTTCTTTATCATGCTAAGAGGAGCAGGAAAAAGCAAAAAATTTCAGAATTGCACGTTGCAGTGCGGAGAAATTACTGTTTGTGCATTTACAATATTCATTGATTTTTGCCATTGAAAAACGTCCAGAAATGATTGAAGCTACTGACTGAATGAAAGGAGCTGGCATCTCACTCTCTTTGAATCTTCTTTATCATGCTAAGAGGAGCAGGAAAAAGCAAAAAATTTCAGAATTGCACTTTGCAATGTGGAGAAATTACTGTTTGTGCATTTACAATATTCATTGATTTTTGCCATTGAAAAACATCATGTTATTCATACCCAGAAATGATTGAAGCTACTGACTGAATGAAAGGAGCTGGCATCTCACTCTCTTTGAATCTTCTTTATCATGCTAAGAGGAGCAGGAAAAAGCAAAAAATTTCAGAATTGCACCTTGCAATGCGGAGAAATTACTGTTTGTGCATTTACAATATTCATTGATTTTTGCCATTGAAAAACGTCCAGAAATGATTGAAGCTACTGACTGAATGAAAGGAGCTGGCATCTCACTCTCTTTGAATCTTCTTTACCATGCTAAGAGGAGCAGGAAAAAGCAAAAAATTTCAGAATTGCACCTTGCAATGCGGAGAAATTACTGTTTGTGCATTTACAATATTCATTGATTTTTGCCATTGAAAAACATCATGTTATTCATATACCAGAAATGATTGAAGCTACTGACTGAATGAAAGGAGCTGGCATCTCACTCTCTTTGAATCTTCTTTATCATGCTAAGAGGAGCAGGAAAAAGCAAAAAATTTCAGAATTGCACCTTGCAATGCGGAGAAATTACTGTTTGTGCATTTACAATATTCATTGATTTTTGCCATTGAAAAACGTCCAGAAAAGATTGAAGCTACTGACTGAATGAAAGGAGCTGGCATCTCACTCTCTTTGAATCTTCTTTATCATGCTAAGAGGAGCAGGAAAAAGCAAAAAATTTCAGAATTGCACCTTGCAATGCGGAGAAATTACTGTTTGTGCATTTACAATATTCATTGATTTTTGCCATTGAAAAACATCATGTTATTCATATACCAGAAATGTTTGAAGCTACTGACTGAATGAAAGGAGCTGGCATCTCACTCTCTTTGAATCTTCTTTATCATGCTAAGAGGAGCAGGAAAAAGCAAAAAATTTCAGAATTGCACCTTGCAATGCGGAGAAATTACTGTTTGTGCATTTACAATATTCATTGATTTTTGCCATTGAAAAACGTCCAGAAATGATTGAAGCTACTGACTGAATGAAAGGAGCTGGCATCTCACTCTCTTTGAATCTTCTTTATCATGCTAAGAGGAGCAGGAAAAAGCAAAAAAATTCAGAATTGCACCTTGCAATGCGGAGAAATTACTGTTTGTGCATTTACAATATTCATTGATTTTTGCCATTGAAAAACATCATGTTATTCATATACCAGAAATGATTGAAGCTACTGACTGAATGAAAGGAGCGGGCATCTCATTCTCTTTGAATCTTCTTTTTCATGCTAAGAGGAGCAGGAAAAAGCAAAAAATTTCAGAATTGCACCTTGCAATGCGGAGAAATTACTGTTTGTGCATTTACAATATTCATTGATTTTTGCCATTGAAAAACGTCCAGAAATGATTGAAGCTACTGACTGAATGAAAGGAGCTGGCATCTCACTCTCTTTGAATCTTCTTTATCATGCTAAGAGGAGCAGGAAAAAGCAAAAAATTTCAGAATTGCACCTTGCAATGCGGAGAAATTACTGCTTGTGCATTTACAATATTCATTGATTTTTGCCATTGAAAAACGTCCAGAAATGATTGAAGCTACTGACTGAATGAAAGGAGCTGGCATCTCACTCTCTTTGAATCTTTATCATGCTAAGAGGAGCAGGAAAAAGCAAAAAATTTCAGAATTGCACCTTGCAATGCGGAGAAATTACTGTTTGTGCATTTACAATATTCATAGATTTTTGCCATTGAAAAACGTCCAGAAATGTTTGAAGCTACTGACTGAATGAAAGGAGCTGGCATCTCACTCTCTTTGAATCTTCTTTATCATGCTAGGATTAGCAGGAAAAAGCAAAAAATTTCAGAATTGCACCTTGCAATGTGGAGATATTACTGTTTGTGCATTTACAATATTCATTGATTTTTGCCATTGAAAAACGTCCAGAAATGTTTGAAGCTACTGACTGAATGAAAGGAGCTGGCATCTCACTCTCTTTGAATCTTCTTTATCATGCTAGGAGTAGCAGGAAAAAGCAAAAAATTTCAGAATTGCACCTTGCAATGTGGAGATATTACTGTTTGTGCATTTACAATATTCATTGATTTTTGCCATTGAAAAACGTCCAGAAATGTTTGAAGCTACTGACTGAATGAAAGGAGCTGGCATCTCACTCTCTTTGAATCTTCTTTATCATGCTAGGATTAGCAGGAAAAAGCAAAAAATTTCAGAATTGCACCTTGCAATATGGAGATATTACTGTTTGTGCATTTACAATATTCATTGATTTTTGCCATTGAAAAACATCATGTTATTCATATACCAGAAATGTTTGAAGCTACTGACTGAATGAAAGGAGCTGGCATCTCATTCTCTTTGAATCTTATTTATCATGCTAGGATTAGCAGGAAAAAGCAAAAAATTTCAGAATTGAACCTTGCAATGTGGAGATATTACTGTTTGTGCATTTACAATATTCATTGATTTTTGCCATTGAAAAACGACCAGAAATGTTTGAAGCTACTGACTGAATGAAAGGAGCTGGCATCTCACTCTATTTGAATCTTCTTTACCATGCTAGGATTAGCAGGAAAAAGCAAAAAATTTCAGAATTGCACCTTGCAATGTGGAGATATTACTGTTTGTGCATTTACAATATTCATTGATTTTTGCCATTGAAAAACGTCCAGAAATGTTTATACCAGAAATGTTTGAAGCTACTGACTGAATGAAAGGAGCTGGCATCTCACTCTCTTTGAATCTTCTTTATCATGCTAAGAGGAGCAGGAAAAAGCAAAGAATTTCAGAATTGCACCTTGCAATGCGGAGAAATTACTGTTTGTGCATTTACAATATTCATTGATTTTTGCCATTGAAAAACGTCCAGAAATGACTGAAGATACTGACTGAATGAAAGGAGCTGGCATCTCACTCTCTTTGAATCTTCTTTATCATGCTAAGAGGAGCAGGAAAAAGCAAAAAATTTCAGAATTGCACCTTGCAATGCGGAGAAATTACTGTTTGTGCATTTACAATATTCATTGATTTTTGCCATTGAAAAACGTCCAGAAATGATTGAAGCTACTGACTGAATGAAAAGAGCTGGCATCTCACTCTCTTTGAATCTTCTTTATCATGCTAAGAGGAGCAGGAAAAAGCAAAAAATTTCAGAATTGCACCTTGCAATGCGGAGAAATTACTGTTTGTGCATTTACAATATTCATTGATTTTTGCCATTGAAAAACATCATGTTATTCATATACCAGAAATGATTGAAGCTACTGACTGAATGAAAGGAGCTGGCATCTCACTCTCTTTGAATCTTCTTTATCATGCTAAGAGGAGCAGGAAAAAGCAAAAAATTTCAGAATTGCACCTTGCAATGCGGAGAAATTACTGTTTGTGCATTTACAATATTCATTGATTTTTGCCATTGAAAAACGTCCAGAAATGATTGAAGCTACTGACTGAATGAAAGGAGCTGGCATCTCACTCTCTTTGAATCTTCTTTATCATGCTAAGAGGAGCAGGAAAAAGCAAAAAATTTCAGAATTGCACCTTGCAATGTGGAGATATTACTGTTTGTGCATTTACAATATTCATTGATTTTTGCCATTGAAAAACGTCCAGAAATGTTTATACCAGAAATGTTTGAAGCTACTGACTGAATGAAAGGAGCTGGCATCTCACTCTCTTTGAATCTTCTTTATCATGCTAAGAGGAGCAGGAAAAAGCAAAAAATTTCAGAATTGCACCTTGCAATGCGGAGAAATTACTGTTTGTGCATTTACAATATTCATTGATTTTTGCCATTGAAAAACGTCCAGAAATGACTGAAGCTACTGACTGAATGAAAGGAGCTGGCATCTCACTCTCTGAATCTTCTTTATCATGCTAAGAGGAGCAGGAAAAAGCAAAAAATTTCAGAATTGCACCTTGCAATGCGGAGAAATTACTGTTTGTGCATTTACAATATTCATTGATTTTTGCCATTGAAAAACATCCAGAAATGATTGAAGCTACTGACTGAATGAAAGGAGCTGGCATCTCACTCTCTTTGAATCTTCTTTATCATGCTAAGAGGAGCAGGAAAAAGCAAAAAATTTCAGAATTGCACCTTGCAATGCGGAGAAATTACTGTTTGTGCATTTACAATATTCATTGATTTTTGCCATTGAAAAACATCATGTTATTCATATACCAGAAATGATTGAAGCTACTGACTGAATGAAAGGAGCTGGCATCTCATTCTCTTTGAATCTTCTTTATCATGCTAAGAGGAGCAGGAAAAAGCAAAAAATTTCAGAATTGCACCTTGCAATGCGGAGAAATTACTGTTTGTGCATTTACAATATTCATTGATTTTTGCCATTGAAAAACGTCCAGAAATGATTGAAGCTACTGACTGAATGAAAGGAGCTGGCATCTCACTCTCTTTGAATCTTCTTTATCATGCTAAGAGGAGCAGGAAAAAGCAAAAAATTTCAGAATTGCAATTTGCAATGCGGAGAAATTACTGTTTGTGCATTTACAATATTCATTGATTTTTGCCATTGAAAAACGTCCAGAAATGATTGAAGCTACTGACTGAATGAAAGGAGCTGGCATCTCACTCTCTTTGAATCTTCTTTATCATGCTAAGAGGAGCAGGAAAAAGCAAAAAATTTCAGAATTGCACCTTGCAATGCGGAGAAATTACTGTTTGTGCATTTACAATATTCATTGATTTTTGCCATTGAAAAACGTCCAGAAATGATTGAAGCTACTGACTGAATGAAAGGAGCTGGCATCTCACTCTCTTTGAATCTTCTTTATCATGCTAAGAGGAGCAGGAAAAAGCAAAAAATTTCAGAATTGCACCTTGCAATGCGGAGAAATTACTGTTTGTGCATTTACAATATTCATTGATTTTTGCCATTGAAAAACATCATGTTATTCATATACCAGAAATGATTGAAGCTACTGACTGAATGAAAGGAGCTGGCATCTCACTCTCTTTGAATCTTCTTTATCATGCTAAGAGGAGCAGGAAAAAGCAAAAAATTTCAGAATTGCACCTTGCAATGCGGAGAAATTACTGTTTGTGCATTTACAATATTCATTGATTTTTGCCATTGAAAAACGTCCAGAAATGATTGAAGCTACTGACTGAATGAAAGGAGCTGGCATCTCACTCTCTTTGAATCTTCTTTATCATGCTAAGAGGAGCAGGAAAAAGCAAAAAATTTCAGAATTGCACCTTGCAATGCGGAGAAATTACTGTTTGTGCATTTACAATATTCATTGATTTTTGCCATTGAAAAACGTCCAGAAATGATTGAAGCTACTGACTGAATGAAAGGAGCTGGCATCTCACTCTCTTTGAATCTTCTTTATCATGCTAGGATTAGCAGGAAAAAGCAAAAAATTTCAGAATTGCACCTTGCAATGTGGAGATATTACTGTTTGTGCATTTACAATATTCATTGAATTTTGCCATTGAAAAACGTCCAGAAATGTTTGAAGCTACTGACTGAATGAAAGGAGCTGGCATCTCACTCTATTTGAATCTTCTTTATCATGCTAGGATTAGCAGGAAAAAGCAAAAAATTTCAGAATTGCACCTTGCAATGTGGAGATATTACTGTTTGTGCATTTACAATATTCATTGATTTTTGCCATTGAAAAACGTCCAGAAATGTTTATACCAGAAATGTTTGAAGCTACTGACTGAATGAAAGGAGCTGGCATCTCACTCTCTTTGAATCTTCTTTATCATGCTAAGAGGAGCAGGAAAAAGCAAAAAATTTCAGAATTGCACCTTGCAATGCGGAGAAATTACTGTTTGTGCATTTACAATATTCATTGATTTTTGCCATTGAAAAACGTCCAGAAATGACTGAAGCTACTGACTGAATGAAAGGAGCTGGCATCTCACTCTCTTTGAATCTTCTTTATCATGCTAAGAGGAGCAGGAAAAAGCAAAAAATTTCAGAATTGCACCTTGCAATGCGGAGAAATTACTGTTTGTGCATTTACAATATTCATTGATTTTTGCCATTGAAAAACGTCCAGAAATGATTGAAGCTACTGACTGAATGAAAGGAGCTGGCATCTCACTCTCTTTGAATCTTCTTTATCATGCTAAGAGGAGCAGGAAAAAGCAAAAAATTTCAGAATTGCACCTTGCAATGCGGAGAAATTACTGTTTGTGCATTTACAATATTCATTGATTTTTGCCATTGAAAAACATCATGTTATTCATATACCAGAAATGTTTGAAGCTACTGACTGAATGAAAGGAGCTGGCATCTCACTCTCTTTGAATCTTCTTTATCATGCTAAGAGGAGCAGGAAAAAGCAAAAAATTTCAGAATTGCACCTTGCAATGCGGAGAAATTACTGTTTGTGCATTTACAATATTCATTGATTTTTGCCATTGAAAAACATCATGTTATTCATATACCAGAAATGATTGAAGCTACTGACTGAATGAAAGGAACTGGCATCTCACTCTCTTTGAATCTTCTTTATCATGCTAAGAGGATCAGGAAAAAGCAAAAAAATTCAGAACTGCACCTTGCAATGCGGAGAAATTACTGTTTGTGCATTTACAATATTCATTGATTTTTGCCATTGAAAAACGTCCAGAAATGATTGAAGCTACTGACTGAATGAAAGGAGCTGGCATCTCACTCTCTTAGAATCTTCTTTATCATGCTAAGAGGAGCAGGAAAAAGCAAAAAATTTCAGAATTGCACCTTGCAATGCGGAGAAATTACTGTTTGTGCATTTACAATATTCATTGATTTTTGCCATTGAAAAACGTCCAGAAATGATTGAAGCTACTGACTGAATGAAAGGAGCTGGCATCTCACTCTCTTTGAATCTTCTTTATCATGCTAAGAGGAGCAGGAAAAAGCAAAAAATTTCAGAATTGCACCTTGCAATGCGGAGAAATTACTGTTTGTGCATTTACAATATTCATTGATTTTTGCCATTGAAAAACATCATGTTATTCATATACCAGAAATGATTGAAGCTACTGACTGAATGAAAGGAGCTTGCATCTCACTCTCTTTGAATCTTCTTTATCATGCTAAGAGGAGCAGGAAAAAGCAAAAAATTTCAGAATTGCACCTTGCAATGCGGAGAAATTACTGTTTGTGCAGTTACAATATTCATTGATTTTTGCCATTGAAAAACGTCCAGAAATGATTGAAGCTACTGACTGAATGAAAGGAGCTGGCATCTCACTCTCTTTGAATCTTCTTTATCATGCTAAGAGGAGCAGGAAAAAGCAAAAAATTTCAGAATTGCACCTTGCAATGCGGAGAAATTACTGTTTGTGCATTTACAATATTCATTGATTTTTGCCATTGAAAAACGTCCAGAAATGATTGAAGCTACTGACTGAATGAAAGGAGCTGGCATCTCACTCTCTTTGAATCTTCTTTATCATGCTAAGAGGAGCAGGAAAAAGCAAAAAATTTCAGAATTGCACCTTGCAATGCGGAGAAATTACTGTTTGTGCATTTACAATATTCATTGATTTTTGCCATTGAAAAACATCATGTTATTCATATACCAGAAATGATTGAAGCTACTGACTGAATGAAAGGAGCTGGCATCTCACTCTCTTTGAATCTTCTTTATCATGCTAAGAGGAGCAGGAAAAAGCAAAAAATTTCAGAATTGCACCTTGCAATGCGGAGAAATTACTGTTTGTGCATTTACAATATTCATTGATTTTTGCCATTGAAAAACGTCCAGAAATGATTGAAGCTACTGACTGAATGAAAGGAGCTGGCATCTCACTCTCTTTGAATCTTCTTTATCATGCTAAGAGGAGCAGGAAAAAGCAAAAAATTTCAGAATTGCACCTTGCAATGCGGAGAAATTACTGTTTGTGCATTTACAATATTCATTGATTTTTGCCATTGAAAAACGTCCAGAAATGATTGAAGCTACTGACTGAATGAAAGGAGCTGGCATCTCACTCTCTTTGAATCTTCTTTATCATGCTAGGATTAGCAGGAAAAAGCAAAAAATTTCAGAATTGCACCTTGCAATGTGGAGATATTACTGTTTGTGCATTTACAATATTCATTGAATTTTGCCATTGAAAAACGTCCAGAAATGTTTGAAGCTACTGACTGAATGAAAGGAGCTGGCATCTCACTCTATTTGAATCTTCTTTATCATGCTAGGATTAGCAGGAAAAAGCAAAAAATTTCAGAATTGCACCTTGCAATGTGGAGATATTACTGTTTGTGCATTTACAATATTCATTGATTTTTGCCATTGAAAAACGTCCAGAAATGTTTATACCAGAAATGTTTGAAGCTACTGACTGAATGAAAGGAGCTGGCATCTCACTCTCTTTGAATCTTCTTTATCATGCTAAGAGGAGCAGGAAAAAGCAAAAAATTTCAGAATTGCACCTTGCAATGCGGAGAAATTACTGTTTGTGCATTTACAATATTCATTGATTTTTGCCATTGAAAAACGTCCAGAAATGACTGAAGCTACTGACTGAATGAAAGGAGCTGGCATCTCACTCTCTTTGAATCTTCTTTATCATGCTAAGAGGAGCAGGAAAAAGCAAAAAATTTCAGAATTGCACCTTGCAATGCGGAGAAATTACTGTTTGTGCATTTACAATATTCATTGATTTTTGCCATTGAAAAACGTCCAGAAATGATTGAAGCTACTGACTGAATGAAAGGAGCTGGCATCTCACTCTCTTTGAATCTTCTTTATCATGCTAAGAGGAGCAGGAAAAAGCAAAAAATTTCAGAATTGCACCTTGCAATGCGGAGAAATTACTGTTTGTGCATTTACAATATTCATTGATTTTTGCCATTGAAAAACATCATGTTATTCATATACCAAAAATGTTTGAAGCTACTGACTGAATGAAAGGAGCTGGCATCTCACTCTCTTTGAATCTTCTTTATCATGCTAAGAGGAGCAGGAAAAAGCAAAAAATTTCAGAATTGCACCTTGCAATGCGGAGAAATTACTGTTTGTGCATTTACAATATTCATTGATTTTTGCCATTGAAAAACATCATGTTATTCATATACCAGAAATGATTGAAGCTACTGACTGAATGAAAGGAACTGGCATCTCACTCTCTTTGAATCTTCTTTATCATGCTAAGAGGATCAGGAAAAAGCAAAAAAATTCAGAACTGCACCTTGCAATGCGGAGAAATTACTGTTTGTGCATTTACAATATTCATTGATTTTTGCCATTGAAAAACGTCCAGAAATGATTGAAGCTACTGACTGAATGAAAGGAGCTGGCATCTCACTCTCTTAGAATCTTCTTTATCATGCTAAGAGGAGCAGGAAAAAGCAAAAAATTTCAGAATTGCACCTTGCAATGCGGAGAAATTACTGTTTGTGCATTTACAATATTCATTGATTTTTGCCATTGAAAAACGTCCAGAAATGATTGAAGCTACTGACTGAATGAAAGGAGCTGGCATCTCACTCTCTTTGAATCTTCTTTATCATGCTAAGAGGAGCAGGAAAAAGCAAAAAATTTCAGAATTGCACCTTGCAATGCGGAGAAATTACTGTTTGTGCATTTACAATATTCATTGATTTTTGCCATTGAAAAACATCATGTTATTCATATACCAGAAATGATTGAAGCTACTGACTGAATGAAAGGAGCTGGCATCTCACTCTCTTTGAATCTTCTTTATCATGCTAAGAGGAGCAGGAAAAAGCAAAAAATTTCAGAATTGCACCTTGCAATGCGGAGAAATTACTGTTTGTGCAGTTACAATATTCATTGATTTTTGCCATTGAAAAACGTCCAGAAATGATTGAAGCTACTGACTGAATGAAAGGAGCTGGCATCTCACTCTCTTTGAATCTTCTTTATCATGCTAAGAGGAGCAGGAAAAAGCAAAAAATTTCAGAATTGCACCTTGCAATGCGGAGAAATTACTGTTTGTGCATTTACAATATTCATTGATTTTTGCCATTGAAAAACGTCCAGAAATGATTGAAGCTACTGACTGAATGAAAGGAGCTGGCATCTCACTCTCTTTGAATCTTCTTTATCATGCTAGGATTAGCAGGAAAAAGCAAAAAATTTCAGAATTGCACCTTGCAATGTGGAGATATTACTGTTTGTGCATTTACAATATTCATTGAATTTTGCCATTGAAAAACGTCCAGAAATGTTTGAAGCTACTGACTGAATGAAAGGAGCTGGCATCTCACTCTATTTGAATCTTCTTTATCATGCTAGGATTAGCAGGAAAAAGCAAAAAATTTCAGAATTGCACCTTGCAATGTGGAGATATTACTGTTTGTGCATTTACAATATTCATTGATTTTTGCCATTGAAAAACGTCCAGAAATGTTTATACCAGAAATGTTTGAAGCTACTGACTGAATGAAAGGAGCTGGCATCTCACTCTCTTTGAATCTTCTTTATCATGCTAAGAGGAGCAGGAAAAAGCAAAAAATTTCAGAATTGCACGTTGCAATGCGGAGAAATTACTGTTTGTGCATTTACAATATTCATTGATTTTTGCCATTGAAAAACGTCCAGAAATGACTGAAGCTACTGACTGAATGAAAGGAGCTGGCATCTCACTCTCTTTGAATCTTCTTTATCATGCTAAGAGGAGCAGGAAAAAGCAAAAAATTTCAGAATTGCACCTTGCAATGCGGAGAAATTACTGTTTGTGCATTTACAATATTCATTGATTTTTGCCATTGAAAAACATCCAGAAATGATTGAAGCTACTGACTGAATGAAAGGAGCTGGCATCTCACGCTCTTTGAATCTTCTTTATCATGCTAAGAGGAGCAGGAAAAAGCAAAAAATTTCAGAATTGCACCTTGCAATGCGGAGAAATTACTGTTTGTGCATTTACAATATTCATTGATTTTTGCCATTGAAAAACATCATGTTATTCATATACCAGAAATGATTGAAGCTACTGACTGAATGAAAGGAGCTGGCATCTCACTCTCTTTGAATCTTCTTTATCATGCTAAGAGGAGCAGGAAAAAGCAAAAAATTTCAGAATTGCACCTTGCAATGCGGAGAAATTACTGTTTGTGCATTTACAATATTCATTGATTTTTGCCATTGAAAAACGTCCAGAAATGATTGAAGCTACTGACTGAAAGAAAGGAGCTGGCATCTCACTCTCTTTGAATCTTCTTTATCATGCTAAGAGGAGCAGGAAAAAGCAAAAAATTTCAGAATTGCACCTTGCAATGCGGAGAAATTACTGTTTGTGCATTTACAATATTCATTGATTTTTGCCATTGAAAAACGTCCAGAAATGATTGAAGCTACTGACTGAATGAAAGGAGCTGGCATCTCACTCTCTTTGAATCTTCTTTATCATGCTAAGAGGAGCAGGAAAAAGCAAAAAATTTCAGAATTGCACCTTGCAATGCGGAGAAATTACTGTTTGTGCATTTACAATATTCAATGATTTTTGCCATTGAAAAACGTCCAGAAATGATTGAAGCTACTGACTGAATGAAAGGAGCTGGCATCTCACTCTCTTTGAATCTTCTTTATCATGCTAAGAGGAGCAGGAAAAAGCAAAAAATTTCAGAATTGCAACTTGCAATGCGGAGAAATTACTGTTTGTGCATTTACAATATTCATTGATTTTTGCCATTGAAAAACATCATGTTATTCATATACCAGAAATGATTGAAGCTACTGACTGAATGAAAGGAGCTGGCATCTCACTCTCTTTGAATCTTCATTATCATGCTAAGAGGAGCAGGAAAAAGCAAAAAATTTCAGAATTGCACCTTGCAATGCGGAGAAATTACTGTTTGTGCATTTACAATATTCATTGATTTTTGCCATTGAAAAACGTCCAGAAATGATTGAAGCTACTGACTGAATGAAAGGAGCTGGCATCTCACTCTCTTTGAATCTTCTTTATCATGCTAAGAGGAGCAGGAAAAAGCAAAAAATTTCAGAATTGCACCTTGCAATGCGGAGAAATTACTGTTTGTGCATTTACAATATTCATTGATTTTTGCCATTGAAAAACGTCCAGAAATGATTGAAGCTACTGACTGAATGAAAGGAGCTGGCATCTCACTCTCTTTGAATCTTCTTTATCATGCTAGGATTAGCAGGAAAAAGCAAAAAATTTCAGAATTGCACCTTGCAATGTGGAGATATTACTGTTTGTGCATTTACAATATTCATTGATTTTTGCCATTGAAAAACGTCCAGAAATGTTTGAAGCTACTGACTGAATGAAAGGAGCTGGCATCTCACTCTCTTTGAATCTTCTTTATCATGCTAGGAGTAGCAGGAAAAAGCAAAAAATTTCAGAATTGCACCTTGCAATGTGGAGATATTACTGTTTGTGCATTTACAATATTCATTGATTTTTGCCATTGAAAAACGTCCAGAAATGTTTGAAGCTACTGACTGAATGAAAGGAGCT